>NC_056599.1:37436292-37628673 GCF_018340385.1 Cyprinus carpio
AGCCCTTACATGTCACAACATTCATTTATTTTAATCAGGCTTTAGAATTACTAGTAATTTTGGTTACTTACATGTTGTGGCATTATGGTAGTGTCCATATTTCACAACTAAGAATGGTCTAACAAGGAAGTTTGGAGTTCTGAAACTTACAGTATTATTGCACAGTGACTCTTATGTGTCAATAGAGCAAGGAAAATTTTGTTTCTCAATTCATGACCACTTCAAGTGGTTTCAGATGTGTGCTGTCACGTTTGGTTTGGTTAAGTTTTGTTCTTGTTTTGACTCATGTCTTTTATTATGTCATGTCTTTTAGTTTGAAGCTTATTCATGTTCACATACCAGTCTTGTTCATTGTTTCCTGTCCCTCAAGTTTCCCTTTCCTCCCTTGATTGTGCTCAGGTGTTCCTTGTTTGTGTCATTAGTTCTATTGTGTGTGAATAGCCTACATGTTTCCTTTTGTCTGGTGTCTAGATTTGGCTTTTATGTAACCTTCTTCTTTGGTGAGTGTCTTGTTTTTGGATTTGTCAAGTTAAAGTCAAGTTTAGTTTGTGTCTAGACTTTGCTTTATTTGTTTTTGTATTTGTATATCTTTTAAAACTAAACTAAAATAAAATAAAATAAAGCACTTGAATTCTTAACTTTGACTCACCACAAAGTGGATTGTGCACAAACTGGTTACACTGGTACTTTTGCAGGTAAACTAGCTTGACTTGTGTAGGAATGATAGGTAACCAGCTGAAGCCAGAACAAATGTGTGAAAATTTTCCTTGTATTGGTTACCAGTAATAGTTTTAAATGATCTTTTAAATAGATAGTCCACCTAAAAATACATTCTGTCATCATTTTCTTATACCTCAGATGTATATGACTTTCTTTCTTCAGAGGAGCACAAAGATTTTTAGAAAGGAAAAAAAAAAAAATTATATATTATATAAATAATAATATTCCAAATAAATGTGTTCCCAAATACTGATGCTCCTAAAAGCACACACTTTGTTTATGATGTAAACCATATGATGCCAGTCAATGAATGTATGTATTTTGAAGCAAAACAAGAACTGTCATTTTTGGGTAAACTATCCCTTTATGTTTGTAAACAGCAGCTGTATTTTGTCAGTCCTCAGACCATTTACGGGGGAAATTTGTACACTTAAAATTCATCAATCTGGTTCACTTTAAGAAATCAAGAGCTCCATTCCCTTTTCAGTAACCATTTTGAACATGGTTTTAAAAAAAAATCTTAGCACTTGTACCTGGACCTTAAATTGGAAGCAAACCTCTCTTTAGCTTATAGTGTCTTAGTCCACATTACAGTCACACTGTTATATTCAGGAAGAAAATAAAGACAGAAATGTGTTCCCTTGAAGTCACCCTTGTTAACCTGAGCATTAAGTCCTGTAGACCTGTAAGTTTCTGTGGCAACAGGTCAACAGTCTTTTCTTATTGTGAAATGCTGTAAACCTCTGTCCACAAAAATGTTAGAAACTATGCAAATATGAAAGTAAAGTGAATGGTAAACGTTGCATTTCCAGATGCAGGCTGAACTCACAGCACGTGTAGAGATGAAAGTTTCCTGTATTAACTGAGGCACTAAGAACACTGCATCATGAGCTGCATGTGTGTAAATAAAAACGTTGCTTAGCTTCACTCAGAAACGTTTCAGCGCAACAAACTGTTTAATTCTAAAATTAAATTGAAGATTGCCTTTTGTGTTTTGATAATTGCACTAAGCCATATTTACTTCCATTGACAAATGATTGCCAAAGCAATGACACAAAACACAATGTTAGCGATCTTTTATGTTATTATGAGAATTGTTTTCGGTTCATTGTGAAACTCAGGTGGGCCACCACAGTCTAGGAAACTAATGGGAAACAGTGACCTAAACTAGCTTGTTTTTTTTTTCTCAGTATGGGGATGATGAACTGATATGACGAGTGTGTATTATATCTAACCTTTCTCTTCTCTGCACCCACAGGCTCTGAGCTCTTTTGAGTGGTGCCATGACCAGTCAGGGTGGTGGCCATGCAGACACACCTAGCCCCTCTTCTTCATCCTCTTCCTCCTCTCGGGCCTCAGCAGCACGTAAGCTGCAGGTGCAACGCTCACTGTCCCGAGATACCATCACCATACACTTTTCTGCCAAGGGAAATGAAGAAGAGGAGGAGGAAGAGGAGCTCTACGGGCTAGCTCTTTCCCCTTCTGGCCTTGAATCTGAAGATCAGACCGTTGTCACAGCTCAGGAGGCCAGCGAGGAGCTTCTCTCTGAAGGACTGGAAGCAGACATGGTCACAGGACTGTCATCCCAGACCCAAAGTTCTGCCCTGGCTATACAGCACCCCTCCATCAGCTTGGGTTGCACATCCACTTCTAGTCTAGCTAGCTTCTCATGGCCCTCTGAACAGAAGTCGACTGCCCTGGTACCTTCCACCCATTCAGCTTCCTCCAACTCATCCCCAGCCAAGGCCTCTGGCCTTCCCTCAAAGCCATTTCTCAGCATAGTCAAGTCCCTTTCCACTGAGGTGGAATCCCGTGAGGTCGCTCCCCAGCCAATAAGGCACCGGCATTTGATGAAGACACTGGTTAAGTCTTTGTCTACAGACACGGCTCGATCTGAGCAAGAGGCTTCATCGACTCATCGGCCCCTAGAATCCCGGCTCAATCTGCACCTCTTCAAACCTTTCACCCAGTCTCGCACTCCTGCTGCCAGTGGAGACTCCAAAACTGCTCCCTCATCCCCCCTCACCTCACCCGATAGCCGCTCCTTCTTCAAAGTTCAGGAGATGGAGGCACGTATTGAAGACACAAAGCGCCGTCTGTCAGAGGTCATGTCTGAGCCCCTTCAGCTGCTCAGCAAAATCATTGGCGAGGAACCTGGTGGCGTCAGCGCAAACACTTCCATGTCCACAACTGCAGGAGTCTCTTACCGTTCCAGAAACCTTTCCTCTAGCGCCTCTGAACTCTCCAACCTGTCTGCCCTCAATGGCCACTCAGAAAGCAACAATAACTACTGCATCAAGGAAGAGGAAGACATGGAGGGTGAAAGTCCTCTTGAGGGGCCAACTGTTGAGCTGCCTTTGCACAAGTCACCTTCTCTGGGATTGGACAGGTGTTTTATGTCAACGCTTGCTCGTCAAGAAGACGAAGAGTTTTGCGAGCTCCACACCGAAGACTTTGAGCTCTGTACTGACACAGAGTTAGATGGAGAAGGGCCTCGTTCATCCCAGGTCCGACGAGGGAGCACAGGGGGATGCAGCGAGGAACCAACTGAAGGAGGGGAAGAGGAGGAGGAGGCAGATGAGCCTCCAGGAGTACCCCACAATGCACTGATTCTTCTTATATCTATAGTTTATGGTTGCTTTGTGTTGCCACTTCCTACATATGTGTGTTGGGTGTTGACTGGAGTGGTGGCCGGTTTCATGCTAGCAATTCTGGTGGTGTGGCTGTCCGCAAGAGGCAGATCTTCATGTGTCCGTCATGCCAGCTGGAGCAGAAGAGAGAAATGGAACAGGGTTCCTGTGGATATCAAAGAACCAACCATTTACAAGGTGGGTTCCAACGCTGCTGTCAAAGGCAATTCTTGTGCAGTGGTTAAGGGTGTAGTTTTGAAAAACTAGAAGTTATACAAAATATTTGTATTTATTCGCTATTCATTTCACCATGTTTTTTTTTTTGTGGTGATAATTGATCATGCCAGTTATATAGGTACCTTGCTTGGAAAATATGTCCTCATTGCCTCAATTCTGCAAATGCTAAATTACCTAAAACAACAACAAATGCTGAATAATCGCAATGAAAAGTAAAAGAGAATTAAGTCAATTTTCATAGTATGCCCATCTACTCACAAATTGTTCAAAATTGCTTTTAAAATTGACACAAAATTACTCACCATTCCAGATTTAATTCAGACAGGTTTTATGACAAATCATGTTTTAGCAGTAGGGACCTTCAGTAGGCTCTTATGTTGATAAAAACCAACATGTCTGGCTAATAAAATGTATTTGTTGTTGCTGCTTTCGCCTTCTATGTTGAAATATTGAAAAAAAAAAATTGCATTGACATGTTCAGCAGTTAACCGTTCGCAAAGACAGTTACTCCTTAGTTATTGTTGCTATCCCCAACAAACAATTCTGCTCGCACACTACACTCAAGTGTAAAGCCTCCTTTCCACTATCTCCAAAGAAACGACAAGCGACAGACCGGAAGTCAGTCATTTCGAATGGCTCAACCCTCCGCAGGTTTTTGTATTTAGTTGTATTGAAAAAGTTTAAATTCGGTCGATCTTTTTAAACCCTTTTTAACATGGATTTTTATGGAGATCGGCTGTCAGGCCAAATGGCGGATGGCAGCATCAGCACATAATAGGCAATCTGACCAATTCTGATTGGTCAGATCACCTGTTAATCAAGCTCCCTGCAAATGGTCAATTTGTCTGAACTTGCGACTAATCCATATTTAGCCAACTGTATCTGTTCTTACAGTCTTGTCATGGATGTGATAATTGCTGTGTGTATATATCATCAAGGGTAACACAAGTACATTGCAGTATTGTGAAAGGTTTGCAAGCTAAAGCATCTGGGCAATTCACAAAACATTCTATCTTACTGCTAAGAGTTCTCCTAAATAGCAGTAAAAGTTTTCTTTTAAAACTTAATCACAAAGCTGATATGGGAGTCTCTGTCAGGGATTCATTTATAGAAGTATAGTAGAGTGCAATATTATGTTGCCATATTCAAGTAGACGTTTAAAAATAAAAATGTTAATTGCCACATTCAAATAAAGATTAAAAAATGCAGGCTAAGTGTCACTAATTAAACAATATAATATAGGTATATGTTCAGCTAATTGTCAGCCTGTATGCTTCTCGTAAAAAAAAATAGTGAATATGCATATAAACAGCCTTTTAATTAACAGAGTAGAATAATCATGGCTGATAGTAAGACAAACAAACAAAAAAGAAAACCAAACTGGATGAACAGATGTTACTTCTTGCCCAATTGGTTAATGAAAACAAGCATATAATCAAAGGGAAATTTGGAGTTGGGATAACCTCCAAAACCAAAGGCAATACCTTTTTAAAAGCTCATTATCATAAAATGTTTCTAAAATCTTTACATTCCGAGGCAGATTGCCGACAACCACCATTTTAGGATAGTTTGTGGCTTGGTCTTAGTGACTTAGGAGTCCTCTTCACTACTCCTAACGTTTCACAGATTTAGTAGCTCATTTTAGAGCTAAAGCGCTTTGTGAAGTACTCTTAAAGCAAAAAAAAAAAATTAGGAGTCCTAAATTTAGGACTGACACTGAGTTATGAGCTTCTTTTAGCCTTAAGATATTTTGTAAATATGGCCCCAGATCTCTATAGTCTAGTGTCTCCTTATTAATCCAGTAAGCATTGACCCTGATGCTTCTCTTCTCTTCTCTTCTCTTCTCTTCTCTTCTCTTCTCTTCTCTTCTCTTCTCTCTCTTCTCTTCTACTCTCTTCTCTTCTCTTCTCTTCTCTTCTCTTTCTTCTCTTTCTCTTCTTCTCTTTCTCTTCTCTTCTCTTCTCTTCTCTCTCTCTTCTCTTCTCTTCTCTCTCTTCTCCTTCTCTTCTCTCTCTTCTCTTCTCTCTTTCTCTTCTCTTCTCTTCTCTTCTCTTCTCTTCTCTTCTCTTCTCTTCTCTTCTCTTCTCTTCTCTTCCTTGCACTGTAAAAGTCTGTTGTTGTTGACACTTACTTCATTTTGCTAAACCTAGCTATTATGGTGTGGGTGGACTGCTTCCTGAATTGACAATTGATTAAAGTCATACTAGGGTGAAGAGTGTTAACCAGAGTCTTGAAAGGAGGTTGTTCCACTGCTGAGAATGGCTGAAGGCCTTCACAAAAAAGCTGATGACCAACTTATCTAGTGTGGCCTTGTTTGGCTTCTCCTGATAATGAAATGGTGGATGTTGTTGATGTCATGTTTCAATGCAGGACAAGAGAGCGTTAATGTGAAATTAATATAAACTAAGGTGTCTCCAGGTGACATTTCAACCTTCCGATAATACTGTTTCTGGGTCCAAGCCTCCACTGTATTTCAAGCTACAATATTGTCTCAACAGCCATTTATGAGCACATTATAGCACACCTTTAAGCTAAGCTTTCATAAACTCACTGTAACATTACCATCTTCAGGCTCACATTCTCCCACACAACAATATTTTCATGATTTAGTGAAGATGAACAGTTTGAAAATAAAGGATAGGATAATGATTTTCCAATAGTACTACAGCACACAGTGTGTATATTATTATCATTTATAGTTTGCTTGTTTGGACACAGTGATGTTATGTCAGAATGAACTACTTGATAGCAGCCAGGAATGCTTTAGGGTCATTATCATCATCGTCACCACTTAGTCTGTTGGTCTCTGCTTATATAGCCATTTATCTAAACTTAACTGAAGCAAAGAGTCACCAGATTATGTTTTTTGGTAAAGCTGTTATCCTTATCATTGGCAAGGTCCTTGATTGATTTAAAATCTTACAAATTAAGAGGTTTAGAACATTCAGGGATGTTTTTAATAAAAGTACCACACATTAATTATACTGGTGAATTTTTTTTTTTCCAAGTTTAAGAGCGATAACAGTTAAAATCCAATCAATTTTAAAAAAGCACACGCTGCAGTGATATTAACACAGCACATAACTGCTGTCTGCAGCACATGCTTAGAATAAACAGAAAGTTGTCTATGGTGGATGCTGAAATAGTTATAATAATAAAACTGTTACTTCAGTTAAAATATTTCTATATTTATTATAATTTTTGTTCTTGGGGTGAATGGACTTATATCATCATTTTAGCACAAACAAATAAGTGAAAATGTAATTATTTTCATTTGCACCAGTGGTGGTATTCGCCTTATATCAGTTTAACCTGAGTGACTGAGTGGAAGAGAGTAATGTGTGGTACGTCGTCATTTTGCCTGAGCTGTGTAATATTATCAGGCCTACCTTTGTTCATCTGACTGCCCATCCTTCAGCCAACAAAAGCAGTACTGTCCTTCCTCATACTTGTTTACTTAACAGTGCTGTAATCAATTTGTTCATTTTGGCCTTGTAGTGTGTGGTGTTTTTTTTATTTTTGGCATTTTTGCCTTTTATTTTGATAGGACAGTTAGTTGACAGAAAGTGAAGTGCCAGAAAGAGGGGGGGTGGGTTCAGGAAAGGTTGCCTGAAACACAACGGAGCTAAATATGTCGGCGCGCTACCCAAGAGGCTGTCAGCACCAACTCCTTTTTGTGTTACACGTCCTGGTCAGGCAATGCTTTTCAGGGGTATTTTTCTCCATTTTGTTTTTTGGGGCCAATTACTTAATGTTTGTCGAATTTTCACTGAATTGTGGTCAAGCGGTCTACATAAACGATGTACAATCGTGATAGCAGCTATTGCCTTTTATATTGGAAAAAACAAACAACAAAAACATTTAGAATGGACTGTGTGGGGTTTTTTATGTTCAGAATAATAACTTTGAATGCATTTGTAGAAAAACTGCATTCTCCAATTGCAATGTTTCTCAGAAGGTAGAAGCTGTATTATGACGTGACATAATGGTTAAAGGTCTGGCTTGTAACCCAGCAGTGTAGATTGTGCTTGGCCTCTTATTTACTACTTATATTTCTATTTTGTGGGCCATTTGTTGCATTGTAAAATTTCTGTGCTTATGTTTTCAGGGTTGGATGAATGAGATCCACAGCTATGACCCTGAGACATATCACGCCACACTCACTCACTCCGTGTATGTGCGTCTGGAGGGCTCTGTCCTGCGACTGTCAAAACCTAACCGCAATATTCCCCGCCGGGCAACCTTCAATGAGCTCAAACCTGACGTCACCTATGTTAGCCAGAAAATCTATGATCTCACCAACAGTAAGGTGGGTGGTAGACACGATCTCTCAGTGCACAACCTGTTTTGTTGCTTTGAATTTCTGCAATTAATTTACCCCAGAGCACTTAATGTACAGGCCCTATTCAAACTGTTAGTAGAAAATTTAATTTTTTGTTAATGTAAATTAAGGTTTGAGAATGTCTCTTATTACAGAATGTTTCTTTAATTGAATTATAGAATGTGACATAGAATTTTAGTATTTAAAATGTTACTGAGAAACGGCACTATAGTAATATTTTCCATGAATAATTGTACATTGAAACTTTTTTCTTGCATATACTGTAAGCGTCTGTGATACAGCATCTCATTTGCACAGAGCAAAGTGTGAAATCTGAACTTTTTTAAAACGCTGTTCTGTGAAGCTTTTCAAAAACAAAACTTATTAAACCCTTTACATGCATACTATATGGACATTTGAGTTCTTGGATTACAGATCTACCTGGTGCCTCATAGCCTGGCCAGGAAAAGGGTGTGGAATAAGAAGTATCCCATCTGCATTGAGCTGGCCAAGCAGGATGACTTCCTGGCCAAAGTGCAGGGATATAAGTCTGACGTGGTGGAGGAGAAGACCCCTGCAGCAGGAGACAGGCCTGAGGCTATAGGCACTAGTGAGGAACCAAAGAGAGTGCACACAGAACCTGTGCTGTACCTGTTTGGGAGAACAGGAAGAGACAAAGAGGAATGGTTCAGAAGGATGCTACTTGTGTCCAAGCTGAAATCCGAAGCCAAGAAGCCCTCTGGCCTGCCTACAAGTATGGTCCTTTATTCAGATCATTAGTACTTTCATTAAGAAAAAGTATATTTGCAGTGATAGCACAATAGATACTTTTCACATTTCTGGTTTTCTCAGAAGTGGAAAAAAAATATATATGTATGTATGTATGTATATGGGGGAAAAAAACTACATTTACAGTGTGAATAACTAGACACGCATCTTTGAAGACAGTCTTTGAAAAAAAGTTCCATAGAATATCTTTTTTATTGAATGAGGACCATTGAACGGGCTAAACTTTTATTCATACATCTATTCTCTTGTTTGTTTGTTTTTTTATTATTGATTAAATAATATTATCTCCCGGCAGGCTGTCTGTCTCATAGCCGCAGCAGCAGTCGTGGCAGTCTGGATGAAGTGCTCCAGTCTCATCCCAGACAAAAAGACCTTGATGCCAGTGTCAAACAGAAAGTTCTGGAATACAACGTCTATATGGCCAAATATGTCAGCCAGTCTGCAGGCAGCACAACCACAAGCCCTGTTCAGAGTGCTGGAAGCAGCCCGGGAATCGTGAAAAAAGTACATAATATTTCACAGTGTCCGTTTTCCTAAAAGCAGTAATCTTTCATTTAAAAACAAAACATCAGCTAAACCAACTCTGCCTATCAAATACTGATACTCATACATCCAGACTTTGACTTTGTTTCCATCCACATATTTTTTTATGTGAATTTTGGGATATTGCATTAAAAATGCTGGATGGAAATGGCAATATGGGCATAAAGTCTTAATGTGCTATAAAAACTGTACACTCAGTTGAGCCAGATACATTTTTTAATCCGATAAGACAACATGCATAAACAACAACGTAAACGTTTACTGAATAATTTTGGTGTAGCAAAAGACTCATGTCACACATGTGACTCAACAGATGATGGGACTGGATAAATGTACTAGCCAGTGCATTCATAAATCTTAATCATATAAACATAACCAATATCTGAGATTGTACAAATTGATTTCATATTTCAAAATTTTATGTAACACATTACGTTGTATGGGATGTTTACCAGTAACTGTAAAGTCTGTGACATTACCTTGGTGTCTTCCAATAAAGATCTATTTCCCGTTGTGTTTGTCACACAGTTTCCAGCCAGTCGTGAGCAGGAGTCCGAGTCTGAAGCCTGGGTCAATGCACTTTTAGGTCGCATTTTCTGGGACTTTCTTGGGGAGAAATACTGGGCAGATATGGTGTCCAAAAAGATCCAGAAAAAGCTGAGTAAGATTAGGGTGAGTACAGATAGGTTTACATTTCACACCAGATTGTCTGACTGTGTATACTTTTAAAACAGTAACTTAGTGTCTTGATTATTACAGCTGCCATACTTCATGAATGAACTGACCCTCACCGAGCTGGACATGGGAATATCTATTCCTAAAATTCTCAGCTCATCCAAACCATCTGTGGATCACAGAGGTAAAGCCTGCTCTGTAATCCTGATTTATGCTTACTATTGCTAATAAAGGAAAAATGATTAGCCCGAAAGGGGAAATATTTATAAATAATTATTATTAAATAAAGATAAGAATTACTTGGTCTCAGACATCAGGTATGCATAATTAATCAGCATGATTAGGGGCTTGAATTTATGAGCATACACTACAAACAACAACATGTGTGCATACAAACCAGACTTTACCTAAACCAAACACTTAACCTACAGTATACCAAAGTACAGGTTATAGAGTTTAAATTAATACAAATTATAAAATAATTATATAGGAAAATTGCACACAATAAATTATAGGATTAAAAGGGTGTTTCCGTGTTCTCTAAAATAATTTTGGGTCTTAAACAGTCTTATCTTGCTGGTGTGTCTTTGCTGCTAATTTCAGTTTAGGTAGTTCCACAGACACTCTGGCACCTAGTTTACTTGTTGGATGTGGGATATTGTGGATACGTAAGGAATAATTGACAATGATCCATTAAATTATTAAAAAATAAAGCACAATTCTGCACATCAAGACATTGTTCAGATTATGTATTTCTAACCTTTATAATTTTTTGTCCTTAAAATGTTCTTGTGCTTTGGACTAATTTCTTTGATCTTATCTCAAGCCTCCGTTGCTAATTCCAAAATGTCATTTTGGAGCTAGTAGTGGAGGCTTGAGCCATTAATAATTCAGTTATTAATGCAGTCTAATGTGGTTACTCCATAGTTCATATGAAAATTCAGTCATATATTACTCACTCTGGTGTTGTGGTGGTATCTGTACATACTCAAATCATTTACTGTGGACTCTCCTGCAAAACCATTAGATGTGCCTCGGCCACAGTCAAGCTATATCTGCACTGTACTGATGGAGCAGCACTCCTACAGTGAGTCTGTGTGATTTGGTAAATGACCAGACTCCTGCCAGCTAGTTAAACTTCTCGTTCGTCATCGAGGAAGCAGCCTGCTGAGCTCAGAGCATCAGTGCGTCTCTGAGCCAATAAGAGTGGAGTGAACTCAAGTACTGACCTTTCACTCACTCAGGAGGAAGTGTGCGTCATGACAGCATGGCTTTTAAGATTGCCGGGGGTTCACTAACGACTCCTGAATGAATTTAATCAGTGTAAACCCATGCTGGGTGCAGAATTCCAGACCGCTTGATTTGATGAAGAGTTTTGAAATCAGAGAAATATGAAGGAAAGAAGTGCTTTGCAGGTTTTCAGGGGACAAGCAACTGGTGGCCTGTTGTGTCAATAGTAGAGAATCAAAGCAATCATGTATTTTTGGCTAGTGAAGCTTGATGGTGAAATGATAAAAAAAAGTATCAATATAATTTAGATATATTTGTTTCATAATGTTCAAAATCCGGGAAATGATTATTCTCCAGGAAGAGTTTTCTGTTTTACTAGTGGGACACCGCAAATAACACATTTTTTGTTGTTCTGTAAATGCACTGACATTGTGACATCCATTTGGAGGTGTGACCAAATACATTTTGGGACCGCTGTATAAACTACTGTTTGAATTTCCATTTGTAGGCCTTTGGTTTGACTTGGAGATCTCATACAACGGTTCCTTTCTTATGACTCTTGAAACCAAGATGAACCTGACCAGATTGGGAAAGGAGGGGGAAGGACTTGGAGAACAGGGAAAAGAAGGGTAAGAGTGACATTTCAGAAGACAGAAGTTCCTCATCGCTTGTTCTAAATATCTGGGCTTCTGCCTTTTTGTGTTTATTTGATGGGCTATTTTTTTCTGTTGGATGTAATTATCATTTACAAAATTGTGTTTTTTTTTTTGTTTTTTTTTTACTGTTTCCTCTGGACTGATTTCTTTTTGGATGTGAATTCTTAATGGTGAGTTGAATCAGGGCTTTTCTGAAATCTCTCAATGTATTGCACATTGCAGCTGCTTAGAATTTAGCTCCATGCATTAAACTATAACAGTAAACACTTCACCACTGAAACACCACCACATCCCTGCATGTGCTTGCAGAAGTTCTGTTCCAAGCCCTTGAATGAGCGTCACATTGCATTCTGGGATTGCGACCACAATTTATACCTGTGGTTCTGTCTCTGTGTGTGAAACACGCAAACAATATCTACAAGTGTTACAGCTCACTGGGATTCAGAACAGACCTTTCATCTTTGTTTTTCAAGAAGTGCTTTTTTGATTGTGTATCAGCTGTGGAGTTTGTCGAATTTAGTATTGGTGTGTTGCAGCTTTGCAAATCCCCTTGCTTTCAGAAAGCCAGTTATCATAGAAATATACTGCCTAAGCCTTTGTTTGTCTATGTTCATGGACCAGAACCAGACCACGCACTTACTTCCTGGCCGACAGTGATGAAGAGTCATCGAGTGCAGGATCTTCTGATGAGGAAGATACCGTGGAAGTGCCTGAAATTCCAGGAGTGGAAGGGTGAGATTAAGGAACTTGCCATTTGCTTCTGTGTTTAATTTAGGATATTGTTACCAGTTTAACAGCTTGGACACAGAATCTCTCTATGGGTTAAAGATGGCTGCACACCAGGGGATAAAGGTACTCTTGCAGAACATGCTGTATAATAACTGGCTCGTGGTCTCTTTTCTTCACAGTTATGTTGGGGGACACCGACCCAGCAAAATCATGCGCTTTGTGGACAAGATTGCCAAGTCTAAGTATTTCCAGAAAGCCACGGAAACAGAGTTCATTAAGAAGAAGATAGAGGAGGTGTCCAATACGCCGCTGCTCCTGACAGTGGAGGTTCAAGAGTGTCGAGGAACACTAGCTGTCAATATTCCACCACCTCCAACAGACAGGATATGGTATAGCAATTCCTTCAATATCCTCTTCACATTACCATTGCACAGAAGTAAAGTCTGATAGTATCTCTGGGCATCCTACAAGTTGCTAGCATGCCATCTGCTGGTCATTATTCAGTACACATCAAGATATTTTATGCCACTATCTGTACAACTAAGATTTGATTTTAAAATGCATTTAAAAATGTAATTGCATGCTTGAAACACATGAAGTCATATTTTTGTGTGTCTTTTTGCAATTTTTCTGTAAATTAGACACCCTGCAAATATATACATTTTTAGAACTCAAAAGTAAAACATGTTCCTGAAATTAAAGTGTTCAGAGTAAAGACTTGAATATGGACACATGTGGATGTTTCTGTTTATTTCAGGTATGGTTTCAGAAGTCCTCCTCATCTGGAACTGAAAGCTCGGCCTAAACTGGGTGAAAGAAAGGTTACTTTTGCTCATGTGACCGACTGGATAGAAAATAAACTCAATCAGGAGTTTCAGGTAAGCATATGTGAACTTGACATGAACACTAAAATGTTTTTCCATGGATTTAATTATGAATGCAAAAATAATTGCATTATAAGATCATTAATGCATTTTTGATTTCATTATTTTAATGCACATTTATTTTCATAAAATATTTCTGTAGTTCTTGCAATTTCAGGAGGATTTTAAAGAATTTGGTTGACTATATTACAAATGATAGAATTGTAAAGTTCATAATTTTAATATCAGACTACATTAATAAGCCTTCTCAAAAGTGCGATAGGATAGGAAGGATTGCCATTCATTAGTACAGGGGCCTCGAGGTTCACTTTCCTGCTGAGTTTAGCTCCACCTAATCAAACACCCCTAAAAAAACTAATCAAGGTCTTTAAATTTTAGTTTGATCAAGGTTAGAGCTAAACTCTGGGGGGAAAAGTAAGGGCCAAAACTGAGTTTCCCTGCTCTAGTGGACTTCTCTCAGTAATTAAAAACTGCAAACTCATTCCCAGTTTGGAGTCAAATATTTTATGTATACATACATAAGGAGCTCACAGATGAGATCTCTGAATGTATCAATTGAATAACAATCATGCAAGCACCTTCGGGTACATTTGTTTGCGGTTATTAGACAATGCTTTTATTTTTGTTTTCCTACTTCCTCTTCTTGACCCTCTAACGCTTCCATTACCTTACGCAGAAAATATTTGTAATGCCAAATATGGATGACGTCTGGCTGCCTATCATGCACTCTGCCATGGACACGCGTTCCAATGCCAATGCCTTGAAGAATGAAGAAACCTTGGACCCTGAGGAGTCCCTTGAGGACATGTGAAGATTACTTAATGTATCAAACAAAAGATAAACACTTCAGTCCCATGAGGGCAGGACTATACCTGAGTTAAAAATTACAGGTGCCATTATTGCCCATTGAAAAGAGCTGTGAAAAATCAGAACACATCAGTAACTATAAAAGAAAGGATGATATTGCTTGCTTGCTTGCTTTTGATTTGTTTGGGACAGTATGAATGCACATGCTGCTGGCCCTTAAACAGGATAAACAGGTTTTGGTGACATACTAAAATGCACACAGGTGATGTTGAACAACTCGTAAAGAAACAGTATAGGATATAGAAGACTAGGTAAAGTGTATACACTACCTCTGTTTGATGCACGCTGACTTACCAAACGTCCTAGCGTCGCATGACAGAACCTAAACTCTTTCCTTCAAAAGCCTAACATCTGGTCAGCAGATATGAATAACAACCGGAGGGCTTTTACTGGACTTTTGGTATGACAGGGTGCCTGCAAACCACCAGGAGAGTTCAATATTTGGGGCCGTGCATCCTTGGGATGTATAGAACGTGCTAAAAACACCCGTAATGGATAAATCTGGTCATTTTAACAGAAAATCGAAGCCAAAAGGGGGCATTTCTGAGATTTGCACCCATTTATGATTTTTCTCATGATTGTCATATGCTTCTAGCAGCAAATAATTTATTAGACACAACAGACCTACTAGTTACCACCATTATCCTCTTCCATTCACCGCTGCCTGAGCCCTCTTTGTGGCGTCCGATTATGCAATTATAGATCAATTTCACTGTGCTCAAGAGGGACACCAGCCAATAACCTCTCATCCCTAAGCCATCCCTACTCAAGTGGACCATTCTAGAGGATAGGGTTCTATGTGAGATCTCTCCAATCATTGCCCCTCTGCAATGGCCATAGATCAGTGGTTCTCAAATGGTGAGTCGCAGGTCTATTCTCAGAGAAAAGCAGGGATTAAGGTGCAAAGTTAAGACAGCATGATAAATAGGCCAATCTTTTAAAAGAGAGGGGAAAGACTTTTCATATCTTTGTATAGTTTGAGTTTGTCATCTAATCAGCCCTGCCGTGTTCTGGTACAAATTCATCTCACAGAACTCAAACGAATCTGTCTTGTTTGTAGAGCAACCTGAAAGGGCAAATTCGCTGTGGGTTGTAATTTCTGCTGGTTTTTAGAAAGGTGTTTTATGATCGTACAAGTAAAAAAAGATCTGTGATTAACAGTACTTAAGAGGCTTTCAAATTTTTACATAAATTACACTCAAATGTGAATTTTAAGCCAATGTGTTTTTCATAAATGTATCCAGAACCTAATTTTTTTCTCTTCTGGGTTTTTGAACTGAATATTGAACAGACTGATGCTAATGGACTGAATGTGTGGCCTGCCCTCGCCTTTAAAAACCATTAACAAAACTGCACAAGGTGTATAAAACAAACCTGACTACATATGATCTATATATTTGCGCCGAATACAATGTTTCTTATACAGCCTGTTTTGTAAATAACTTTGTATATTTTGGGGTAGTTCATGGTAATAATAATATATTTCAGTGTTTGATTTGAAGGGTATTTTTGTTTACTTTTTGAATTGTGTTGGGATGTCCCATCTTGAAACTGGGTCCTGAAGCAAAATCAGTTGAGAACCACTGGGCTATACCTCACATTGCATTTCAAATCAAGGCTCAAAATAAGTGCTATTCTATTTCCAACGCAAATTAACTCATGTCTTGTGTACATGTGAAGAAGCTTGTTGAATGTACAAAACAGTTCATCATTTTGTCTGCCTAGTTTGGCATAGTTTGTCAAGTGTTGCTATTTTTGTTGCTGTCGGGTAGACATTTTTTTTTTATTATTTAATATGCTTACAGGCCATTGGTGTATTAAATCATGTAGGTAGTTTCTGTTGAATAACAGTGGCAAGTGAACTTTACCATCTAAAATATCATGAGTTTTGACATTTATCCATTATCAGATACTTAACAGGTATTGAAAGGTCTGAAAAAAGTGTTTAATATCCAACGCCACAAATTCTGTATCTTTGTGAATTATGGCTTTTTCCACCTCCATTTTGCATTCAAGTCTAAGTATCAATACTACATGTAATTTGATTTCGGTGTGTTTATTTTGTATCAATGTTTATGCTTCAATATTGCCATTCTCAATTGATATTTTGTGTGTGCTCTGCCAAGTGCTGTTTCCTTTGCGCAATATTTCATTTGAATATTGTGTTCTGCCATATTGACAACATGATTGTGTGTAGAAATTGATAAACTGCTTTTGCAAAAATAATTCCAGAGGCATTTTTTCAAAGCTTTTGTTGAATGGTTTTAATGTTTTTTTTTTTTTTTTTTCAGTTATAACAAGCCCTTGTTTGACCCATTTGAGCCACGAAGGGGCTCCACAGGTTCAAAGACAGTGCTTGAATATAACATTGCAACAAATGAAATATACCATTATGGGCCCCTTACTCAGATCCACTATTACCCTCTAGTTCAGTGCCCCTTTATGTAGTAGAACAATCGTGGAAAATAATGCATATACATACAAATAGTTGTCGACTGCTTTTAAAAGAGCAACCTGGGGGGAAATCCAAGAGGCTCCAGTTATAACAAGCTTTTAATGTTGCACTGTTGCTTGACCCACTGAGTCATGAAGGGACTCCACAGGTTCAAATACAGTGCTTACATATTTTTACATAACACAGCAACAAATGACACACGCAAAGACGTTTATTTTGTTTATTGTTTACAGACACAAACAGGATTGATCATTTTTGTTACATTCACATAAAATATCACAGTACAGTATAAAGTTATACAAGTACATCTGTAATACACACAGCCATTACAATGAACATACAAACCTCCGCCTCTTCCAATTCACCTTCTCTCCCTGTTGCAAAAGAAAACAACATCTTAAAATCTAAGTTTGAAGCTGGAATTAATGTTTAAGGTGAAATTCGCCAGTCTTGTCAGTTATTTTGACTTGACATCACTGATGTTCAGCAGTCTAACGCAGTAAACACATCATTCAAGACCACACAAAGATAAAATGTATGATGCTGTGAAGTAAGGCCTTGTCTTACCTAAAGTCACTGGCCACAAAGTCCACTACAACAGCAAATAAGCCTAAAAGAGGGACAAAAACAATGTCACTGATGTATTATAATTTAATAAACATGAGGATTTATGAAAAACTCTTGAATATAATTTCACGGTGAATGAGGTAAGCCATGCCGCATACGTGCACAGGAGGACACCACGTGCTCACGTTTCTTTAGTAAGTTAGAGTAAAATACATACATACGAAATATACAAAACGTAAACTTACAATAACGTTCCAGTTCTTTTAAATAAATAAATACAATCAAAAGTCAAATTTAATAATACATACACTTTTGTCAGCAGATAGGTTACATTTACCTGAATTAGTCGACAACAAGAGTTCACTTGTCCGTCAGATTTAATGATGAACAAGTTTTTCCTCAATTTTATCACTCTCGGGCTTACCATTCTAAACTGCTGATGGAGAAGTGAGACGAAAAACAAGTAATCTGACCTTCTGTCCCTCCGTCGTACGAAATGAACTGAACTAATCTCCAGACTAGTTCAGAGAGCTGTTCTTTATATGGGGAGACACCAACCTCCGCGCTCCGCTTGGCTCACGTGTGCCTTGGTAACCAATCACAGCATAGCCCTGACGTCATTGAATTGCTGTCAGAGCTGCATTGGCTGAAAGACAATCAGTCACTCAACACAGTGCGGTCAATGGAGGAAAAATGTGGTTCCAAATACTACAGTAATAAGAGAAAACAATAATAATAATAATAATAATAATAATAATAATAATAATAATAATAATAATAAAAGATGTTTATACAATACAAATACATTTACCTACAAACATGTTGTTGTGCCATGGGCTTGGCACAACACGTGTGTTGTCACGATGTGCAATAGTAGGCTGTGTACAGAAGGATGTGCTGCTGTACTACTGGGGCCACTCACAGGATTGTCTGATTGTCCTCATCCCACCCCATACTACTCTAACAAAAGTTTCCTTGATAAATTGTCCTTATTTTAAATGAATAATAATAATAAAAAAAATATAAATATAATAATAATAAATGACTAAACGTAAATGTATCAGTATCCACCTTCGATATGGAAGTTAAGCTATTTTCTTTGATTCCTGATTCAATGGCATCCATAAAAAAAAAAGATATAAAAAAAACAAACAAAAATAATAAACCAAAAAATGCAAAAAAACATAATCTTCAAAATTCAACAATAATAAAATAATGATAATAAAATAAAAAAAAATATGATAACAAATACCAATTTGAAATTTCAAGCAGCATAATGTTTCGTACAGCAAAATATCTGGAAGTACCACTGGCGTACCTGCTCTTACAATAAAAATGAGACTGATACTGAGATGCTTACTTTAAAAATATGCAACTGGGGATATATATTTGCATATTTTTAAAGTAATATATATTTATTTATTTATTATCTGTATTTATTAATACACAACACAAGCATTTTATTATTTAAAACATTTTAAAGCAGAGTTTATTTATTTATCTTGAACAATGCCAAAAAGTGTAAAGTACAAAAAGAAAGACTAATAGCAAAAGGCTATATTGACAACTTCATATGTAAGAACTGTACTTATTTATTATCACTATCCAGGGGTGTAGATTACGCGGGGGACGGTTTTCAAGAGCTGGTGTGAAAACATATAGATTTAAACTCAAAGAGACAGGATAGTCTGCGCATGACCTGATATTTTATTCGGACCCAGTCACCCAGAATAAGGCGAGATGAACATCGAGGAGCGCTAAACACTCATGCAGTGTGTGTTTCATTCATACTCGAATCACTAACCCTCACTATCGCAAAAACTCTAACCAACAAAATGGACTACTATCACTACTGCCATTACTGTAATTGACAAATTCTACAAAATTCTTACCGTTTCTATTGTTAAATTTTTTGGGACAGATTGTATGAGTGGCTGAAGACAAAATAATAATAATAATAATAATAATAATAATAATAATAATAATAATGTCTGCCTCTGACTATTACATTGTTAAATTTGGTGTCTTCGTGCAAAACAAAGAGATTGATTTTCTGGGCAATAATGTGTTTATTGTAGCCAAGTTTTATATAGCCTACATAAATGTAGATTTGTTAAAGTTTCTCCTTGTTTTAAGGCATTTAAAAATTATTTTAGAATTTTATTTAAATCCATAAAACAATTAAAGTGCCCCTGTTGTGGATTTTTGAACGTCAACATGAAACATTAGCATATTGCCCGCCCACTTGTTGGTCTTTTCTGCTTGGTCTGACTGAAAATGCAAATTCATTCTTTGCCACCAGGTTCCGCTTTTGGAGCGTAAAAATAGCGGTTTCCCCGGTAACGCTGTAAACAAACCAGCACTGCGCTCACAAACGCTGCTTTATCAGGCATTACAGGCTCATGATGAAATGAAAATGAGACCAATCCTCTAATCACCACAGATTAGAGTCACACAAAGGAGGGGTTTGGAAAAATGTTTTGTTGCGCGAATCGTTTGGGAGTCTTTGAGCAAGTAAGGTAAAAATAAATGCCTATTAAAAGACAATGAATGTGTTTTTGTTGTTGTTGTGGTGGTTGTTTTTTACCTTGCGTGCATGTCAACCTGTTGTTGGGGACTCCCAAAACCAAAATATGAACCTTTCATTACCCATAATAGGGGCACTTTAAAAACGAAGAGTACCTTAAAAATCCCTAAACTTCTGGTAGTATACAAAGACTGACCTATATAAAATGTATTTTTTATTTTGTGTTGTATTTTGCTTTTGATATTATTTTAACTTTATTTTATTCTATTTTTATTATCATTGAAATTTATTATATGCTGCTTGGATTTACTGTTAATGGGTTTAACAATGGAAAGATGACAATGCCAGTTTGTTATTTGAAGGTTAAATAAATTCACGTTTCCGTTCCAAGATGAACGTTTCCGTTCCCCGCCTCCAGCGTGTTGAGCGCATGCGCAGGAGCACTAGAGGAAGAGAGCTGATGAACACATTGAGCCCGTCTGTTTAGTAGTACATAGTACAATGAGAAAGTAAACCACCGTTGGGCGAACGTATCTGCCGTGTATTCTCAGGTCTGCGTGTTTATATGTGTGAATGATGGCGTGGGGAGTGTGCAGCCGGGCTCTGGTGTGGATTATAACTGCGATCATGTGCTGGAGTCACAGCAGCTTGATGGTGAGTTACTGATCGATTACCCTGCTTCTGATCTCTGATCATTACAACGCAGGTTACCACATTTATCCTGGAGTCAAAGAAGCCTTGTGATGAGTCCAAACACTGCTGATCGATTACCGTCCTTCTGATCTCTAAACATTTTGACCTGTGGCCTTGTATCATCTTTTTGTTATTAGTCTAGTTTGTGTGCCATTAAATAGGTGTGAGGCTGATCTGTGTTGACCTGCTATCTGATCTGAGTGTATGGACAATAAAGACTTCAGAAATACAGCATATATGATCCTGAAGCTCTGATCAGTGTATGATTAATAGTGTCAGAGTTGTATTAAAGTTATGTCTCGATCGCCCTGTTAGATGTGGGTTTGACCTATAGTGTTGTACTATTATGTAGTTCTATTCTGTCATTTGCTGTACTTTCCTGTACTCTACTGTAGTGTATTGTCCTTTGTGTGTGTGTGTCAATTAACTAGAGTATCTTTGTCTACAGTGTCAAGAACAGGATTAGATCTCAGCCAGTATAAGCCTTTCAAGACAAACCCTTTCCAAAACATACTTATTAAATATCACTAGATTTACAGCAGTGTAGCCTAGTCACAGACCTGGTGTAGTGATGCTTCAACTCAATCTGATAACTTTTACTAAGATCCATAGACATCGGCAAGATGCTGTAGAGTAGCTGATACAGATCTGGGCTGGAAAATGAAAGTGGAAGGTTCAATCCCTAGCAGAGTCGATTCATGAAGTTTTACTGTTGCACCTTTGATCGAGATACTCCAGGAGAACAGAATATAAATACAAGTCATCTTCTATATAGCCTACATTATCAGTTAAAAGTCATATCTATGCACATTTCCCAAGATATTAAGTTTTTGGCAATAAATGAAAATGAGGCTGTGTGGAATAGATACATTTTAATGGACTGTGCTGCTGTTTTACAACATGTCAGTTGTTCAGCTGACAAAACGTGTTCCCAAAAACACTTTTCATACACAAAATCCTCATTAAAATGGGTTTGAAAGCTGAGTTGTGAAAATGACTTTCACAGCCTTGTTTTCATCTGCATTAATTCAATATGGCATGTTCCTTGAATAAAGTCTGTTGACTTATTAATGCTCCATATTGCTCTTATATCTGTCTGGACTTGTAACACACAGGAAGTGAGTGACTCATGATCGTAGCAGACCTCTGAGAGAGAGCACATGGTCGCTGGCCACTGCCAGACTCGGTGCAGTGTGTGTAGAGGGCTATGTTCATCTCTTATCACGGGTGTATGTGAGCAACTTGTGTGGAAAGAGCCATGGTAGGCCAATGTGGAGGGCACCCAGCTCTTGTGTTATTGACATAATGTCGCTGAACACAAATTCATTATTATTAAGTATGTGTATGTATTTTTTTTTGTTTGTAGTGATTCTCTGCTGTCTAAAGTGAAAGTCTGTCCTGTTAGAAATGCAACTATCAACTAAACGTATTTCCAGCATTAAACCGAAAGACCAAGTTATTAAACCTTGTTACCAGTTATGTTCTTAAAAAATGTGCCAATAAAAATATAAACATAAATTAAAAAAAAAAAATTAATTGCACAGACACATTTATCCATAGTGACTTGCAAATGTGAGTAATTGAAGTAAATGCAATTAATTTAAGGGAAAGAACAAAATAATTAGTGCTAAAAGTCCTTAAGTGTAAAAGTATGTTATATTTTTTTTTCTCTTTTTTTTTTTTTTTTTTTTTTTTTTTTTGCAGCTTAAAACATATTAATCATATATTATATTCCTTGGTTTTTATTGTCACTGCTGCCAGCAGATGTTACAGAATAATCAGTAATGACATGTTGTCATTTATTTAGTTGTTGCAACCCTAGTGTACGTAAATATGTTTTTTGGTAGCCCTATGTTACCAAAAGATGTGAATGTACTTTTATGTTATAGAGTTTTGTACCTTAAGAGCAGGTTACATCTCATAAATATCTATGACTCAGTGAATAAACATTGCTTTCGTGTGTGAGACTGTGTTCTCAACCTAGCCTTCCTTAAATTAAAGTTTTAATTGCAGAACTTTCAAGGTATGTTTAGCAGTATGGCAGTAGTCTTTAATGGTTGCACATCGCAGTTGTCTATTAAAATAGTTTCTCATATTTCCCTTTTCTTGTGTGCAGTAGGAGAATGAGGATGTGGAAATCTAAGACTGGGTGGACCCGCTAATCACATGTTTTACAAAGCTTCCAGCATCAGGCACTAGTTTATACATCTGTGGAAAAAATGGCATGAGGGGAGCTGAACGTAATAAGACTCCCAATCTTTCCCGGAAATGTTTTGCACTACACTAGCTAGCTAGAGTATGTAGTATTATGCAACAGGGTGATGCAATGTCTACCTTGTTTTTTAAGTTTTATAACAGCTGCTTGTTTTTGAGTATTTTACTATTCATTAAATAAATGAGTGCTTTTAGTTAACTTTTGTTATGCCATAATTTTAAATTAGTCTTAGTTAGATTTTCAGTGCCTTCACATTTGAGTCCTCTTTGAAAGAGCTAAGCTCAGTGGATCAAAAAATAAACCAAGTATTAAACATCTCATTACAGTCTCTGTTCTTAAAATTGTATTCATGTTTTGGAAAGGAAAAAAAGCTTTTCAGCATATAAAAATTTGGTACTTACACTGTGACAGTATTTTTATGGATCAGTGGAATTTATGAGTGTCCATGGTAAAGAAAAATCTAGTTCAAGTTTAGTTTAAAAACTATATAAACACCTCATATTATGAATTGATTTATTTATTTGAATAACACATACCATTATCAACTAGTTTGCAATTATTGCAATTTTTTATTTTTTTTTGGTGTAAAAATGAACAAAAACAGTATTTTCTTTAACCTTGAATACTTATATACAGTTGCACCACATACTTTGTTAGTTTAATAAGATTTTGTCAGACAAAAGTTTTCAAAAAAAAAAAGAGGATTTTCTCAGGAGTTGTATCACCCTGGCTTTTTATAGTAAAATTAAGTAGGACAAAAGATGAGCATGCCATTAACCCTTATGTTCCTAACAGCATCACACAAATGTGAATGACCCTGCAGAGTAAAGCAAATTGTACTCTGTTCACCTCTTTCATGGGGGGGGGGCACAACATATACCGGGGGGGGGGGGGGGGGGGGGGGGGTGGGGTGAGGGGGGAGTGAGGGGGGGGGGGGGGGCACAACATATACCTAAATCAATCTCTTAGGCCCCTTAAGCGTGGTGAGAGCGCCGCGGCTGTGGTTCCAGCAGATGTTCTGGATGTTTTCTGTTCTCTCCTGAAACCAAGAGCGTGCTGCTACATTTCAATGGTGATCGGGTCCATGTGAGGCAGTGTGAGATCTCGCAGGTGTGTAATGTTTGCACTGACTCAGTGACGCTAACCGTCAGATTAAAACAGCTAAACCTGCAAAAACATAACGGATTATCACTTCAGCATGTGTTCCAGAAGAATATGTATTGTCTTTATTTATTTATTTTTTAAAGTCTCTTTGTTGAATGAACCTTCAACCAAACTAGAGTCAGACCAGTTTCTGTAGGTGAGCCGGGTTGGGTGTCTTTGAGAAAAGCGCGGTGAATTAATGTGGCTGAACAGCAGTCTGTCTAGACTTCAGATTTATATTTCAGACATGGTCTGGCGATTTTCTCCATTTTTCTATTCAGAACACCAGTGTGTAAAAAGATGGACGAGCAGAATGAAAATGCAAAATCACTCTCTGACACGAAAGTGGGTGGGACTTATGGAAATCAAGAAGCAGCAAAACTTTTCATTTCTGACACCCATTTTGTACAAAGAAGATACAAAGTCAAATTGTAGTCAAAGGGGTCATATGATGTTGCTAAAAAGAACATTATTTTGTGTATTTGGTGTAATGCAATGTGTTTATATGGTTTAATGTTCAAAAAACACAAATTATTATCAACGTACTGTACATTATTGTTGCTCCTCTATGCCCCTCCTTTCTGAAACGCGTCGATTTTTACAAAGCTCATCGTTCTAAAAGTGAGGTGTGCGCTGATTGGCCAGCTATCCAGTGTGTTGTGATTGGCCGAATTCCTCAAGCGTGTGACAGCAATGTTACGCCCCTTACCATACTTTGATGCTGTGTGTCCCAGTGCGATGAGACAAAAACAATAAAACCCATCACAAACAAGGCATTTGTTGCATCCAGTGGGGACATAATTACTGATTATAATGACTTATACTGTCTTTTTACGCGTTAACCGTTTTGGAACTTAACCACTGATTTCTAGTTGTGTCCTCTTTTGGAAGGCCAAAGTAGTTTCACTTTCACTACAAAACACAGCGTCTCCATGACATGGTGGCGGCAGCAACAGCGAGAATAAAAGTTACACCTTCTTTCTTTGCGTGAACATTTGGGTGACTTTATGCAAATCTTCCCACATCGTGAGGTAGATGTGTGGGCATGTTAGAATGAGCCATTTTAAGTTTTATAAAGAATATCTCTTTGGATTTGAGACTTTAGTCTTTGCAACTTTATGGATCTTCTTTATGTACCAAGAGCTTGTAACACTCCAAAGAGAAAGGAAAAATAGAAATTGCATCATATGACCCCTTTAAATATTTCAAACAGCCTGTTACATTTTTTGTCTGTACTGTGGTGATTATTAAACGGCACCAAATACACAAGTACAGACTTCTTCCTCTGGATTCTTCCCATTGTTTCTTAGGAAAATGTGTAAAATGTATATAGAAAATTTATATAGATTCACATAGCAGTGATCTGGGTAAATCTGATTGGCTGACCAGTTTTCTTCGCAGTGTGATGGAAAAGAGATTAGAACACTGTTCTAAAAATTAAAAAAAAAATGAATAAAAACATCAAAAATGTTGCCATAACTGCATGCAAATGTTTGTGTTGGCCTGAACTAGGGATATGCCGGTATCAAATTTTCCTGTTGCGATTAATTGATAATGCTTTTGTCACGGTATACGGTATTATCACGGTATTGAAATTTAGTTTAAAAAAAAGTGGTCATAATACAGTATAACAGGTTAAATAACTTTTTTCTTATAACAAAAATAACTGAACATTTAAATACAATAAAGCAATACAGAAAAAAAAATATATAAAGTTAAAAGTTTTACACATTAAAGTGCAAAAGAACTATAAAGACCAATAGGTATCACTTTACAATAAGACCTCATTAGTTAACCTTAGTTAATGCATTAACATTCAAGGCAAGGCAAGTTTATTTATATAGCACATTTTGTACACAATGGTAATTCAAAGTGCTTTACATAAAAGAAAGTAAAAAAAAATCATGAATAATAATAACCGCAAAAAAAAGCAATTTAAGAACTTTGAAAATGATTTAAAAATTGACTTAAAAAGAATTTAAGACAGTTTAGTTAGTTCATGTTAGCTCATTAAATAACACAGATGCAACTTTCAATTTTAACAATGTGTTATTAAATATTGGAATACCTCAGATTAATGAATGTTCAGAAGAATTTTTCATTGGCAGTTTGTTAACTAAAGAAGCCCTAATGTAAAGTGTGAATGAACAATAAAGAATCAAAACACTTTCAGCCAATATCTAGGGCATGTTGTAGTCCAGATTTAAAAAAAAAAGTTTGCAAATAAATATAAGCCTATTAAGTCTAAATATTTAAATATTTGGCTCTGTGATGAACACCATAGCAAATCCACAAATCTGAATGGCTATTTAAAATTATTTAAATGTGGTTTAGAAAGTAGCATCTGATTTATTTATGGGGTTTACAGAGTGAGGGCTGCATTTTAGCGCCATCTGCTGTCAGAGAGTAAATGTGCTTTCATTCAGCGCGTCTCTCACGTGTTCCCCCATGTGCTTCTCTTACATGCTTGTTTACATCAGAGCGCACGCTTCTTTCAAGCAGCATACAGCGGTGTTGTGCATTTGAGCACATTAAAATAAAAAAATTATTAAAAAACATTCCAAAATTTTGAACAAAATTAAACATATAAACACTCACCCTATCATGACACTAAGCATCTAAATCACACCTTTAAGTCATATCACTAATCAACTTAACCTCTAATTCAAATCATAATGTTCTTTCCGTGTTCCAACCCTGTGTATGACACTCCTTAATTGGACCTCCAAGTCAGTTTGTGTTTTCATGAAAAAGACAGCAGTTTTTAGTACTGGTACATTACAGGGTTTCATGAAAAAGACAGCAGTTTTTAGTACTTCCTTCTAAAAGGAATTCAGCAGAATTATGTTTTCAACCACACAGTGTTTATTTTTGGTTTCAAACACTAGTGTGTGTGTGTGTGTGTGTGTGTGTGTGTGTGTGTGTGTGTGTGTGTGTATATATATATATATATATATATATATATATATATATATACACACTGTATATACACTAATATTGCAATAATATTATAATATAATATATTGCCAGGGCTTATAATTACCAGAATGATATTTGGCAATGTGTTTTTTTTTTTTTTTTGAGACAAACACCACTGGTTTAAAGTATTGTTAGAGTATCATATCATGAGATCAGTGTACCGTTACGTCTGTCACTAGTAATAAATCCAATGTATAATGTATAAACATAATACTTTACAATATTTTTCTGGCAAGATATTAAAATTGCTCTCATAGTTTGTAAAAATATTTTGTCTCAAAATCTTGCATTGCGTGAGCGTCTCCCCAGTAAAGCTGTGTGTTTGCAGGGCTTTTGCGGCAGCAGTACGGTGTCTGTACCAGAGAGTCTGCTCTTTGTGTCCACACTGGATGGGAACTTTCACGCTGTCAGCAAGAGATCCGGAACAATCAAATGGACTTTAAAAGAAGGTACGCATGTGCTTCTTTCAAGACTAGTCAGTTGTGTATCAAAATACTCTTGGCACAGTGCAAACTGCAATGAAAATAGTGCACGCCCAGTGAGCCTTTGAAAGTGAATACCAGCACTGTTGTTTGCTGGTGTGTAATATTGTTATCAGTGGTTCTCAACTTATTTAACTTATTTACTTATTTAACTCAAACAGGTTAAGATACTGCATCTGGTCATTTTTCTGTAATTATGGCAAAGCTGCTTGTTTGCAAATGTTTTAGATTGTCAGAAACTGGTGTGGCAATATAGCAAATGAATTAACTGTGATTCACTTTGTGATTTTTATAAGCTTCAAGAACTGTTTGTTCTTCAATAAAAACTTAAACAAGTCTCCATAGATCTCAATACCCATAGTAGTACAGGAACAGGAAAAAGAGACATTCAAATTCAAACTGAAAACTGTCTAGCATTGTTTTGTTTGAAGAAATAAATATATTAAGGCCAGGGTAATGACATTTTGTCATTAATCACTTACTCCCATGTCGTTCCAAACCCGTAAAAGCTTTGTTCGTCGTCAGAACACAATTTAACCACTGATGGCAGATGGACTATTCTGATGATGTCTTTCATACTTTTTATGGACCTTGACACTGTTATTTACTTGGCAGTCAATGGGACAGTCACAAGCCTCCCGGTTTTCATCCAAAATGTCTTAAATTGTGTTCCATAGATGAACAATGCTTTTTCGGGTTTGGAATGACATGGGGGTAAGTGATTAATGACAAAATTTTCATTTTGGGGTGGGGTATCCCTTTGAGTCTGAGGGTGATTTTACTAGAGAGACACTGATTTTGTGTTATCCAGCTGTGAAATTTATTTACGTATCATGTTTTGATCTGTCGTTCATGCTCTGTTTCAGAGAGGGTGATGTCAGAGGGCTTGTGATGCATAGAAACGATCAGAGAATATGAGAGATTTGTGTTTTAAAGCTAAACACACACTGAAATAATACATTGACTGAAAACTGGACATGAGTCACTATTCTCTCTGCCATCTCTGATGTAATCAGCTTGGATTTCTCTGTGTTAGTGCAGAGTAGGCTATATTTTTGGAATGATTATTTAAATCCATTTGCTTACTACATCCTTGAACCAGGGCAGAGTCCAAAAATGTTTAAGCGGGTGGGCCTACATAAAACAAAGTGAAAGTGTAGTGTTTGAAAACTTCATGACACATTGCCAACAGTGGTTCAAGATGGCAAATAAACAACTCTGGCAAACAAACAAGAAAATGCCTATTTCCAGTCAAGTATAATGACAATACAAACATTAAATGAGTTTGGAGTTTTTAAACTAGAAACACTGAAAAATATCTAGTTGCCTTTACATGGACTCCTACAATATCTTTATGGTTGATAACTTTCTGAACTTTCACTTATCAAAAAGTACAAGAACACCTCGTAAAAGGAATTCATATTGATCGATCAGTTTAAACTAAGTCTCCTGAAGAGACACAATCACTTCATTTGAATTGTTAATTTAGGATTTTGTTCATATAAACATTGATCATCTTGACCAATACGTGCTTGCTTGACACATGGGAACCAATGAGGTTTGTTTTAACACATCAAGCTAGCACGCTAAAGCTTCTGCGTTTACTATATATGATGAGCTCTATGTGTGTATGCTGATAAGTGTTTATATATGAATAAAAGCCCAAGTGATTGTTTCCCTTCAGAATACTTGGATTATATAGATTGGTTAATATGGAACGATATCATGTCTCATATAAGTATCTTTTTGTACTTTTTGATGCAGTACATTTTAGTTGTTATCTTTTAAAGTATGAACAAAAAAGTTATAAAAACATTTAAAAATATAGATTTTTTTTCTGTGTTCTGAAAATATATATATACATTTGTGTTAATTAGCCAGCTGAAACAGTTATCATTTTGACTTATATAACATTGGTCATATTAAAAATAAGTAACCAATTTGCACACAAACAGTGTGTCATCAATGCCAGGCAGGTCTGTTCACCTCATTTCCTCTTGAGCTTTCTCCCAGAACAACACATGAATGAGGGATGGTTCCATTTAATGCATTTTAATGCATCCTCCACTTCTGCTGCAATAACATGCATCGAATGGAATCTTCCATTGTTGGCAAACTGGCCACACTGGCTTTATTTTTCAATATCCGCACGGCCACAGCAAGTTGCATTTCATTCACCTTCTATGACTCTCAAAAACCTGATGTACAGGCTGAGCCAGTCATACACGCTGTAGCTACAGGACTGCGATGGACGTTAGAGGCCGTTGCACAACACACCCACAGCAGCCTGTGCTGTGCAGTCTGACCTGATAGTCTGTGTTTAAGTGTGCTGTCGTTGTGGTCAGGCTCTCACATAATCGTCATGGATTGTAAATCTAAATTGTGTAACTTTTAAACTGCTTTTATTTCCAGCAAACTTCTTAACATGCAGACATTTGAATGAACAAAAAGTTCAACAACTGAGACAAACTGTCATAGGCGTCTTTTCCATTTCGGAGCAATAAGAACTAAATAAATTAATATCAATTAAGTTTACGTCCTAGTTTTATGCACAGTACTTTGTTTGCTTTGTGTTGTCTTCATGTTTGCTCATCCCTTCAGTTGCCTGTGATAAAGTTTATAACTCTTAACTGACACCTTTCTCATTCCCAATGCAGATCCTGTTTTGCAAGTACCAACGCATGTGTCAGAGTAAGCCTTCTTTCATTTATACTCGATCGTTTATGAAAAAAAAAACAAAAAAAACTAACCTAGATACATACCTAGCAAGAACCATCCTAACTAACGATACCATCTAAATGAAGCCACAGATAAAAACACCTAACATAAGCCTACATATTAAAGGATAAAAAAAATGTTCTGTGTGCTGCTGTTTTTGTTAGCTTGTATATAGTCACAAAAGAATTTTTTTTTGTGAGAAAAATACAAAATACAGGTTTGGAGCAACAACAGTCATGCAACATGACAATCCTGAACAAATTTTATTATTATTTTTACAGGCCTGCATTCCTCCCAGACCCCAATGATGGCAGTCTGTACTCTCTCGGAGGGAAAAATAATGAGGGTTTGACGGTGAGAGATAACTTTTTATTTCTCATGAAGGACTTCCTCATTCTCTGGAATCTAAGGATTGATATAATTTGATTTCCTAGCTTTAGAAATGTGAAATGCCATTTTGAAATGAAACATTTTTAGGTGCTTTTACCAAAAGAAAAAAGTTTCCAAGTGTAATTTTGGATGGAGTAACAAATATTATATCTAATATTTGGGGATGTTTCAGAAACTGCCGTTCACCATTCCTGAGCTGGTCCAGGCATCTCCCTGTCGCAGTTCTGACGGCATCTTATACACGGGTGAGAGACTTATTCTCATTCATTCTTTTGTAATTATTCATCTAAAGTTCCATTCATCCAAGCATCACTATTACTATGACTTATAGATAAGGTAGAGATTTAAACAATCCCATAAAAATAAATAATGAACATTGTTTTTCAGCATGATTAGAGTGAGTGTCAGGCAGCAGAGGTTGATGTTTGAGGAACTGGCCAGTTCCTAGCGGCCTCCCTGGGAGGGTGGGTGAGCGCTGTGGGATTGTTTCATGATCTCACCACAAACACCACAAGAAGATGTCTGTCTGTACCACCCTTTCTAAACTCTTAAAGGTGCCAATCACAAGGCACAACTACATCTATAATGACACCCAAGGGAAGAAGGCCAAACACTGATTAAATCAGACTGCAGACAAGCCTGAATGTTAAACAATGAAAATCCCATTTCTTAATCTCTTTAAATGAGACTTATCAAGTTTAAACATCAGCGTTTAAATTCCTCTCTGCATTGAAACTCATATGTTAATGAGTCACAGTGTAACCCACAGGAAATAACCTTTTTTCACTTGAAGCCACACTTGTTTCCAAGTGTAAACATGTGGTGTGTTTGAACCGAAGTGTTGATGCCTGTTTACACATCCTGGAGAGAACATTTACTCATGCTGCATCAGTTGTGTGGACTTTTGGTCTTTAAAATGATAAGGGGGAAATTGAAATGGGAAAACAAGAAGCACATGGGAAAACCCTGCACTGAATGTATAAATGCTCTGTCTTTAGATCTTTAGATCTTATGGAATTATTCATGTTTATTTGTGTTAAAAAAAAATTCTTAACATGATTGTATACAGTTAATTGTTGCAGAGTTTCCCAAATAGAAAAATGAACTTTGAACTAGCTGATGTCACCAAAACTTCAAATTTTTCACCCTTCTTTATTTTTTATGCACAGCCTCTGTGACATGCTGTAGATTACCATAAAAAAAAGCATTTACATAACACTATTTCAGGTATTGTATATGTTAACATGAGACTACTGTGATAAAAGGACACTATGTAAAGTGCTTTGAAAGCTTTAACAAACATACAAGCTTCACATTTCTTTTAATCTGTCCAGAATGTCTTGTCACATACACTTCCATTTAAAGTGCAGGTCTGTACACACAGTTTTTGTTTTTGCAAACTGAAGAACGAGTCAGAATTATTTTCTGTAGTAGAATGGCAGATGCTGCACAAATAGATGATATTGAATTCAACTTTCAATTGAATGCGAATTGCACATTCACAATTGTATGCTGGCCTGTGCTTGAGTACATGAAGGTTTGTTTATGTTTGTTTGTTGTAGGTAAGAAGCAAGACGTGTGGTATGTTGTGGATCTGCTGACTGGTGAGAAGAAACAAACACTGACCTCTTCCTACGCTGAGATGTTATGTCCATCTTCATCTTTGCTCTACCTCGGCCGCACTGGTAAGGGCCAATACCTGTCCCTAGTTCTGACTTTATGTGAGACCATCTATGTTTGTGTCTATATGAGCAGAAAAACCAAAGATAACTTTAAGAGTTGTAGTGCTTCTTATCAAAATTATGAATGCTGTAATACTGTTACTGAAGAGTAGGTATTTGACTGTATTAATTTTGTACAAATCACAATAATTGATAAAACTTTTATCAGAATTGTCTTTATTATCATGGTATTTAAAGCATTGAATCATAAATTTTATTGTTGTGTTTAATGAACATTTAAATCAATCCACAAATAAATTATGATTTATAGTTTGCTGAATATACAAAGTATTGAATTTCACATCACTGAACGTTTATTGGTTAAAATATAAATGAAGACTGTTATGAATAAGGGAGTAATCTTTAATTTCGCGGGATAATTAAAATAACTGACGTTTTTTTACATGGCTGTCTAAAATGCATGATTCTGGTCTATTGCAACATTTAGATATATTGAGTGTTGTCTATGGCAACACTGTATTTTTTGTTTAATTCAAAAGCAACCGGCCCATTTCAAAATTGTAAAAGGACTGTCCCAGTTTTAATGCAAGTAGAAAACTTTTTTATGAAGTGACACTCACTCAGTGTGTGTCATTCACATATAACAGAATAATGACACACATCTTAAAAACATTTAAAGCCAAAACAACTCTCACATGATCTGAATATCAGAGATATTCATTGTTGGTCTTGCTGTGAGTATATCACTGGATGTATGAGTCCAAGAAGTCAAAATATAGAATGTGCTAATGCAACCCTTGCTTATGAGCTATTTAACACTCCCCAGCTGATTGAGTGTAAAACCTACGATAAGATGCGTAAGATGAGAATGCCTAAGAGTTCAGGGGTTAAAAATGTGTCTTAGAATGAATGTGCATTACAGAATTTAATACATAATCTCCATTGTTTTACAGAGGTGGTCTCAGGTTACAAAACCGTCGATTAGATGCTTGAGAAGGCTTACGACTACAGGGGGTGAAAAGTGCATCTTAAAATGAATTTATTGCTGATCTGTTGTTTGCGTTGTTCCTCAGAATACACAATCACTATGTATGATACCAAGAGCAGAGAGCTGCGCTGGAACGCTACTTATTCTGACTACGCTTTCACCCTTCCAGACGACGATACCAAACACAGTAAGGCAGCTTTATCAGTTTAAAAACCCTTTCAATCCTCTTTTGTAGCACAACACAACATTGTTTTCTGTGTTTGACAGATATGGCCCACTTTGTGTCTAATGGTGACGGCCTAGTGGTGACAGTGGACAGTGAGTCCGGAGACGTGCAGTGGGTTCAGAATTACAACTCCCCTGTGGTGGCAATCTACATCTGGCAGCGTGAGGGCCTGCGCAAAGTCCCGCACACCAATGTTGCTGTGGAAACCTTGCGTTATCTCACTTTCATGTCAGGAGAGGTGGGCCGCATTACACAGTGGAAGTATCCATTTCCTCAAGAAAAGAAAACCAAAGATAAACTGATGTAAGCAGCCTGTTCTAATAAGACAAAGTACTAATAATGTTTGTCTGATTTTTTTATTTCCCTAAAAATAATATTATCCTTATTAACAATGTTGGTCATCATGTCACTTCCAGCATCAAGTTTCTTGCTAAAATGCCACCTCTTGATTTTCTTTTATATTTACATGGCAAAACCACTTTTTACTCTCATTTAGCACTAATATTGGACCATGTGTACATAATTGTGCCTGCATGTTGCATCTCCAATATCTAAGCCACATCCTGTCTGTGTTTTTGTAGTGTGGGGAAGAACTGATTCTAGAAATTCAAAGATGCGTAGCCTGCATTTTCAGTATAGATTAAATACATAAATGCTTTGAGTAGAGATGCAAAAATTGTGAATACAGTCCTGCACTTAAAATGGAACTGTAGGCAAGACATTCTGCAGGGTTTTAAAGAAACGTGAAGCTTATATGTTGGTTATGCCTTTCATACAACTTTATATTCTGAACTGATCAAGAACAGGATACTTACTGGTACTGGATTTGCATTAGTGTCTCAAGGTTGCAGTATCGGTATTTGTACCAGATAAAAAAAGTGGTATGTAGCCACCCCTAGCTTTGTGGCACAATGTTTAGAGCAGTTCACTTTATATATTGCAGTAACAGGGGTAAAATCAGACTCCACAAATGACTATAGATCTCATTCTGGGATTGTTGTTGTCATTATCTAAAGGACTTTCAGTATGCAGCATTATTGCCTGGGTTAAAAAAAATAGCCATTGTATAAAACTTAGCAGTTCCTTGACAAGATGTTTAAAGTCAAAGTACCGTGTGTGGCTTTGGAAAACAAAATATGAATAATTTGCTATTTCTGGCTGGTTTTCTGACAGGTCCACACTGTATGTGGGGAAACACTCCTCTGGCCTGTACGCTTCTCCCTCCCTGGTGCACGATGGAGTAACTGTTGTGGTGAGTGATGTTAAAGATCTTTAAATACGTTTCCTCATACTTTTATAGAACTACATGGTTAGATTAACTGTGGTATGTTCTAAAGTCACGCTCATAACCTGACTGAAATAACCTGAACAAAACTTAAACTGAATTAAGCTGGATGATAACATGGTGGTCTAGTGGAAAGTGTAGTCGGATGTGGAAAGTTATCAATGGCTTCAACCTTTGCGCAAAACCGATGCATCTAGGCCTCTCCAGTCACCCTTCCCCAAGTGAGTTACAGTCGCTCTGGCAAACTCACAGTTAGCCAGATTCACTGTAAAGGCCCCGATATAATTCTAACAAAGTTTGTTTTTGTTCTTCGTTTTGGGGCAAAAAGAAGTTTGAAAAGGTTGAGCGATGGTATTCTGTTTCCAAACTTTCCAACACCCCCGCGCTGCTGGAGGCAGGATGTAGATTAATGTAAACATGTGTCGCGACGCTCGCGCGTATTCCCTAAACAAAACAACGATGCAGTAAAGATGTGTAGGCAGTCTAGGTGTGAAACGGGCCCCAATTGTCAGAATATTATAGACAAAAGAATAATGATTAGCAGCAGTTCAGAGTCAAGTATCATGTTTGCAAGTATCATGAACTGATATGACGTCATTTTGAACAAAATCAGGCCGAAACAAAGTTCATTTTGAGTTTGTTTCAGCAGTTCAAAACCGCTGACCAAAGCAAACTTTCTGGGGGAGTTGTTTTGGCTCCTCAACACCTTTGAGCTTCCATTGGTACGTGGCAGTTACGCAATTAGTGGGTATGTTCTGAAACTCCACCTTCTTTGACGTGCAATTATTTATTTATTTTTTTCTGGTTAGTTTCTCATTCAACGGAGGTCTGGCAAGAGAAGAAGATATCCTTGTCACTAGAAACATGAATACACTGAGTGTTGAATAGCAGAGCTGCCACAGATATATCCGCACCTGTACGATCACTCACGGAGAGGCTTTAAAAATTCAGAGAAAGCATTTAATTCCTAGTAAGAAATTGCAACGAAGCTTGGTGTCGACTACCCGGAGTTATACAAAAAGCGACACAGAGAAACATCCGAGAGAAACAACCAAATACATGTGTTTGAAATAAATGTTACACCATACTGCTGCTGCTGTTGTTGTTCTTTTAATAAGCAGATTTAAAGCGTATACAGTAAATGAAATGCCAAACGAACATACAATAATAAACCTTTGTTTTTATCAAAAGTAAATTATGACACCACATAAAATATAAAAAGGTGTAACAATTTATCCAGTTTAATAAAATAAATGAACACTAATAAAATAAGGTAACATACTGACTCCAATATTTTTTTCCACATCATGCTACAGTTTTCAGACTATGAGAAATTCACACTTCCGATAAAGGACTGATTATGGAAATAGAATGATTCTTTTGTATTGCAAACATGATACTTGACTCTGAACTGCTGCTAATCATTATTCTTTTGTCTATAATATTCTGACTACTGGGGCCAGAGACACCTAGATTGCCTACACATCTTCATTGCATCTTTTTTTTGTTAAGGGGATAGGCACAAGCGTCGCAACATGTTTACATTAATCTACACCCTGCCTGTTGGAAAGTTCGGAAACAGTATACCATCACTCAGCCTTTTCGAACTTCTTTTTGCCCCCAAACGAAGAACGAAAATGAACTTTGTTTGAAGTATATCGGGGTCTTAAGACTGACCTCTACCAAACGCATGAGAAGAGCACGTATATGACACAAATGACCTTTCCAAGTCCCACTATAATTAATCACATCATGGAGATGCACTCGCTTCACTCACAGGCTATAAAATAAAATAAAAAAAATTTATAAGTTAATAACTTTACCTTTAAAGAATATACTTCAAATTTTACTTTTCTTTGACAGTGGCATAAATGTTAGTCTATTCTACATCATTAACCAATATCATTTTCAGTTTGTTAGGCAATGCAATGTCGTCATGCTTGAAAGTTGGAAATAAAATAGGAGTTTCCCACATCTAACTTTGTAAAAATATTTACTGTAGTTATGTAGTAGATATTTATTTTTTTTTTTTTATTTTTTTTACTACATTTTTTTAATACAGATTTTTTAAAACAGATAGAATGCTGTTGTAGTGCATGCATGCTTATGTGTGCATGTGTGTATTTCAGCCTCGTGGCAGGACGTTTCCCATGCTGGAGGGCCCCAGTAACCAGGAGTCAAGCATGGAAGATGAGCAGGAGTGTGTGATCACTCCCAGTACCACAGTGAAGTTCAGTGCAGCTCTAAAAGAGAGAAACCGCATCAACTTCATGAGGAATTCACTGCTGCTGATAGGTGCTGCTTTACTGCACACTCAAAAATACTGTTTTTGTGGGAATCATGAAAAAATTGCCCACTAGTGGAGACATTTTATAGCAGTTGTAAAATATCTTCACTCCATTTCCAGCCTGAAGACCATGGTTGGCAGGTTTTCACAACAAAACCCACCCAGTTGCTGCTCAAAAATAGCCCAATTGTGTTTCGAGGGGGGTCCCCGTTAAAAAATTGCATTCCGAATGGTAAAATACACGTTTTTTTTGGTGGGGATTCCCCAGTAAATTTCACCTTTCAGGGGCTTAATATCAGGTTTTTGCAGGCGCTTCAACCCGCGGACATGGAAAAACAAACTGCGGCAACAGTGTTAAAGCATTAGTTCACCCAAAAATGAAAATTATGTCATTAATGACTCACCCTCATGTCGGTCCAAACCCGTAAGACCTCCGTTCATCTTCGGAACACAGTTTAAGATATTTTAGATTTAGTCAGAGAGCTTTCTGTTCCTCCATTGAAAATGTATGTACGGTATACCGTCCACGTCCAGAAAGGTAATAAAAACATCTTCAAAGTAGTCCATTTGACATCAGAGGGTCTGTTAGAATTTGTTAAAGCATCGAAAATACATTTTGGTCCAAAAATAACAAAAATTACGACTTTATTCAGGATTGTCTTCTCTTCCGGGTCTGTTGTGAACGTGACTGCTGTGACTGTTGACGTACGACGCTGCTGATGTGTTCTCTGGTGCGCCCAATAACAAAGAAAACACGTCAGCAGCGGCGTACGTAAGCGGCGTCACTGCAAGTGTTGTAAATGCGCTCACAATAGACCCGGAAGAGAAGAAAATGCTCAATAAAGTCGTAATTTTTGTTATTTTTGGAGCAAAATGTATTTTCGCTGCTTCAACAAATTCTAACAGATCCTCTGATGTCACATGGACTACTTTGAAGATGTTTTTATTACCTTTCTGGACATGGACAGTATACCGTACATACATTTTCAATGGAGGAACAGAAAGCTCTCGGACTAAATCTAAAATATCTTATACTGTGTTCCTGAAGATGAACGGAGGTCTTACGGGTTTGGAGCGACATGAGGGTGAGTCATTAATGACATAATTTTCATTTTTGGCTGAACTAACCCTTTAAAGTGGCCCAATTAATTAGCACATAGCACATTGTTGTAAGTCTTGACCCACTTATTATGTGCTGTACTATGTTGCCTCATGTTTATTAAGGTGTGAACTTTTTGCTGAACAGTAATGTTTCTGTTCTGCAGGTCACCACGAGACACCGCCAGATGCTCATACTAAACTTCTGGAGAAATTTCCAGAGAGCATCCCTCGCCAACATATCAACGTCATTCCCCCTGCCACAGAGAAGCCCATTGAAGAGGTAAAAACATTATCTACACAGCAGTGCTACTGAGTGTGTTTACTTATTGTTATATAATAGGTTTAACAATTTGCAATGTGTATAACATGAAGAGGATGGTAAATAATAGCCATTTCTGAAGTCTGAACACCAAATCGATGACTCTCACAATGCATTTTGAAAGAGGAACGAGCCTTTTAGACCACCTTATTAGAGAACTATTATTATGGTTATTGATTTTATTGAAAAGAGCATGTGGTAGCATGATTTGGAAAAAGCATATGACACTTTGTGGAAATACAGTGATCGACAACAACATTTAAATCACCTGCCAGATATTCTATTAGGTCCCACTTGTATTGCCAAAACAGCTGTGATGCGTCTCAACAAGATCTCTGCACGTGTCCTGTGGTTTCTAGCACAAAAGACGTTAGCAGCATTTTAATTTCTGTAGGTTGTGAGGTGTGGCCTCCATGGATGGGATTTGTTGGTCCAGCACATCCCACAATTACTCAATCAGATTGAGAGCTGGGGAATTCTGAGGAACTCTTTGTCCTTTGTTCCTGTGACCATTCCTCAGCAATTTTTGTACTGTTGCAGGGTGCATTCTGCTGAAAGAGGCCACTGCCAAGAAGGGGTGTACATGTTCTGATGCTCATGTGCCCATTGTAGGCTCCATCAAGGTGACACCAACCTAATCTTACCCAATAATTACAACTTTCTTTAATGGCTAGCATTAAGTTTTTCAGCCATCTGAGCTACATTAGCTCTTTTTTTGTGATCAGTTATCCTTCTTTGCATCTCTTTTGGTAGGTACTAAGCACTGTATATGGGGAACACCATACAATACTTGCCATTTTGGAGATGCTCTCACCCAGTCATCTAGCAATCACTTTCTAGCAATTTTTCTGCTTTCCACACATGAAAGTAAGGAACTGGCTGTTCACTTGCTGCCTCCTATTTTCAACTGTTTGACAGGTGCCATTGTAGTAAAAATAATCAATGTTTTTCAACTGTCAGTGGTTTTAATGTTTTGTCCGATCAGTGTAAATTATTCTAAGTGACTTATTGTATTTTGTACAATAGTACAAAACAAAATTTTATTTTTAAGGACATATTAAGTACAAAACAATTTTGTACTTAATATGTCCTCCATAACTAAGTATATTAGTCTGACCCTTCTTGGCATGGAGTGTAAAAATTCATGACACATCAGTTGTCAAATCTATCATGTTTAACTCCTGAAGAATTACCTCCTTAAATGTCCTGATCTTTAATGGGGAGCATTGCTCAACTTGTCTCTACAAAATCCACCATAGGTGCACAAGAGTGTTAAAGTTGGGTAAAATACTTGTCCCCTGAAGGTTTTTTAGGATTAGGGTTAAAATTGTCCAACAACGCAGGGAATGTTGAGAGGACAGCATCTTCTGTTTAAAGTTTTAGCATTAAATCACACAATGCACACCACTGTGTGATGTAATGCATTCATGAATTCATGACAGCTTTGGTAAAGTACCCAACTGCTGTGTTGTACCCTTTGGTAAAGTACTCGGATTTTTATTGTAAGGTAAAGAACCACCAGATTTTTAATATGGAAGCACTTCCTGCATCATTCATTCAATGCATCATTCATTCATTCATTCATTCATTCATTCCTTGACTGTGGAACACAAAACGTACAAAGATGGACCCAGAAAATTTTTGCCATTTTTATAACAAGTACAGCAAAATAATTGGTAATACAGCTGTCATGCTATACAGATTTTACCTTTTTTTATAAGCTGAATTTTATTAAATGCTTGATTATCTGTATATGTAATTAAATTGCTAAAAATCTTTGTTTGTATTTGTGTTTATTGCCATATCAAAGCATGTTCTGCTTTGTTTCAGAAAGTAAATGAGAGTGGAATGGAAGACAACAGTCCTCTGCCTCCACCTGTGTCATCCCTGCAGGAGAAACCCGTCCGTGTCCCACGTGTGGAGACTCCAGTGGACTCCATGCTGAAGGACATGGCCACCATAATCTTCTGCACTTTCCTTCTGGCCGGCTGGGTGGCCTTCATCATCACCTACCCCAAGGTAAACACTCTAAATTTGTTCATTAAGGTGAGTTTTACTCTCACTATCACTCTAAGACTGAATCATTGTCCAAGCTGAATGTCTAGAATCTAGCCCTCTACAGTTAAGACAAACAGAAAAGATAATGAAAGTCAAGCAGTTAATCAGAGACTTAGAATCCCAGCTCACATGCCTTACACGTCATACAAACACAGTTTCTAGTTTTTAGATGATTAGATGAATCATGTTCATGCACTTAATCTACTAGAGTTATTTATCTTAATAAAAGTCAGAATAAAAAAAAAAGCTAACCAAAATGAAAATGACTTGTATTCACACAACATGGTGTGACTATAGTGAGTGACTTGAGTGAAGTGAGTGGGTAAAGGGAAAGAAGTGGGGGAGAAGGAAGGACAAGACAGAAAAGATCTTTACCACACCCCACGAGCATCCAACCGTTCCAACATGTCCCAGTCTGAGATGGGACATTCAGCTAATGAGCATGAGGATGCAGGTTAAGGCTGTCAGCAAAACAAGAATCACAATAATTGCCATTACTCTTTAATCTCTTTTTGAATTTGCCAATTGGTTGGCATTTAGGGAGGTTGTGTGCTTGCAAAATGCCCAACACCCATTCTACATCTATGCCTAATATGGCCTTTCTTTACTGTTCTGTCTACTAAATAGGCAAAAAGTAAGGTTATTAATTGAAAATAATGCTAAATTTATAAATCTTTGGTTGAAAAGTATCTCCTCTGTTCGGTCTCTTGGGTCAGCTCTGAGAGTATTGTGGTGTGTTGTGTTTTGATCAGAGTGTCCACAAGCAGCAGCAGTTGCAACACCAGCAGTTTCAGCAGCAGATGGAGGAAAAGCTGCAGCTCCTACAGCGGCAGCAACTCATTTTCCAGCCACCCAGTGAGCTGCCTCCTGACACTGACTTCCTAGAGGCAGCCCGTACACGCTCCGAGAGCTCCACCCACAGCAGTCCCAATATCACCCCACGAGCATCCAACCATTCCAACATGTCCCAGTCTGAGATGGGACATTCAGCTAATGAGCATGAGGATGCAGGTTAGGGCTGTCAGCAAAACGAGAATCACAATAATAACCATTACCATTTAATCTCTTTTTGAATTTGCCAATTGGTTGACTTCTGATTTCTTATCTTTTAATTTCAGAGGAAGAATCCAACATTGTCAGAATTGGAAACATCACTTTCAACCCCAGAGATGTACTTGGACATGGTGCTGAGGGAACTATTGTGTACAGGCAAGTTATATTTACATTTGCTTATAAATATGGAATACAATTTGTAAGCGATTCATCAAAAAGAGGCAAATAAACATGAGAAGTAGCTGTAATACAAAGTTTCAGGGATCGTTCAGGATAGTACAAGCTAGAATAGGAAGGAGTTAAGAAAAAGTGAAAGCATAGAGGTTTTTTTTTGTTTGTTTTTTTTTCAGTAGGATGCACTTTTGGATTTTGTTCCTCACTGTGATGGTACCACAAGCTGTTGCTCACTTACCAATCTCAGGCTTCTGGAGAGGATGTAGACTCTTAAGAGTGAGTGAAAGTAGGAGGGTGCAAAGTCTGTGGCTGTTCTGTATGGAAGCAATATCTTGATATGCAATATCTTGAATTTGATGTGAGCCGCAGCCAGTAACCAGTGGAGAGAGATAAGAGGTGTCACGTGAACTTGTTTGGGCTTGTTGAAGACCAGTTCTGCTGCTGCGTTCTCAATCATTTGTAGAGGTTTGATTGTGCATGATGGAAGTCCTACCAGAAGAGCATTGCAGTAGTCCAGCCTAAAAGTGACAGTCACAAAGACCTGGAAAAGAAGTTGTGCTACTGTTAGAAATGGCCTAATCTTCCAGAGAATGACCATTGTCATCTGAGTCATTTTTTCTGATTTCTGTGTATTTTCAGGGGTCAGTTTGATAACCGTCCAGTGGCTGTGAAGAGGATTCTCCCAGAATGCTTCAGCTTTGCCGACCGTGAGGTTCAACTGCTGCGCGAGTCAGACGAGCATCCAAATGTGATTCGTTACTTCTGCACTGAGAGAGACCGTCAGTTTCAGTACATTGCCATAGAGCTGTGTAGCTCCACACTGCAAGAGGTATAACAAACACCACAACATGACATGTCATTGGTGTTTCAGGTTAAAAACCCAAATTGAATATTGCAATAATTTATTTAAATATGCATTTTAGGATTTATTTAAAATGTCAAACCACAAGAACAAAAACTTTTCCTTTCACTGACCATTTTTCATGTTCCCCCAGGATATAGTTATGTTTGTAAATCTCGTGATACAGGAAGGGAAGGGGGCTAGCAATACTTTATATAAAGAAATTGAAAGTATCTCAGTTAACTTTGTCTACATATTCTTCTTTTGAGTCAATTGCCATAAAAATCAGTGGTGCGATTCCAACCATCCTCATAACTTTGTACCACCCTCCCAAGAGCAATAATGCCTTCTTAACTGAATTATCTGAACTCTTGACTTATCCATGTTCCATATCTTCAAATGTTATCCTTCTGGGTGATTTTAACATTCATACAGATAATGTCAATAATGTATTTACAAGCAAATTTTTATCATGTTTGGATTGCTTTGGTATACAACAATTTAATACACTGCCCACTCATACTAAGGGGCATACTCTTGATCTTGTTTGCTGCTCTGGTATAACACCTTTTGATTGTACTGTTTCTGATCTATCCATATCAGATCACTTTCTGGTGTCAATTTGTGCCAAACTGGCTATTTTTAAGGTAAACCTGTGGCACCCGATTACATTTCGGAATATTAAGAACATTGATTTGCCTACTTTTGCTGATGAACTTGCCATCTTTCCCAGTAAATCTGATTTCACTACTGTTGATGAACTGGTAAAATATTACGATGATGGACTGAACATGATTTTAGATGAATTCGCACCTGTGAAAACTCGAACTGTTTCATTTGTACATTCAGCTCCTTGGTTTACACCTGAACTGCGTGAACTTAAAACTAAAGGCTGTAGGTTAGAATGGCTGTACGTCAGGTCTGGCCTTACTTTTCATAAAGAAATGTATGATGAACATATTCAAAATTATAAAAATGCACTGACTAAAACTAAATCCGATTACTACTACAATGTAATTGGAGTTAGCAATGGGAACTCTAGGTCTCTTTTCTTGGTGGTAAACAATATTCTGAAACCACCTGATTCTTTGCCATCTGATATGTATTTCACTGACTTATGTGATTGCTTTTTGACTTTTTTTTTTTTACATCTAAGGTTGAAAATGTACATCGGCAATTACTTACTGGTACTCTTCACAATGACTCCTGTCAGTCTATCACTCACACACCTCCCCACTCTGTTTTCTCTAACTTTATTATTTTATTCTATTTCAGAGATAGTGGGTCTGATAGATAAATCTAAATCTTCGACTTGTCAGTTAGACCCTCTACCAAGTCCTTTAGTAAAAGCTTGTTTACCAGCCCTTTTGCCGTTGATTACTAAAATTGTTCATGATTCACTTGTTTCTGGTTTTGAATTTCCATCTCTTAAATCTGCTATTATTACACCCATACTTAAGAAACCAGGGTGATCCATTTGAATTTGAACATTTTCGTCCAATTTCAAATTTACCATTTATCTCTAAGGTAGTTGAAAAGTGTATTGCAATTCAAATTCATGAACATCTGTCCAATAATAACTTGTATGAACAATTCCAATCTGGTTTTCGTCCCCACCACAGCAATGAGACCGCTTTTGTCAGAATAACCAATGATCTACTGTTGGCAGCTGACTCTGGGCTTTTAACTATACTTGTCCTTCTTGACTTGAGCGCTGCCTTTGATACTGTCTCACATAACATACTTCTTGACAGGTTAGTTTCCATTGGTATTACTGGCACTGCTCTGTCTTGGTTTAGGTCATATCTGTCTGGACGCAGTCAGCATATTCAATTAAAAGGTTTTAGTTCAAGAATATCTATAGTCACCACTGGTGTTCCCCAGGGTTCTGTTTTGGGCCCGCTTCTTTTCATTATATATATGCTCCCTCTTGGTGATATTTTAAGGAAATATGGTATTAATTTTCACTATTATGCGGATGACACCCAACTTGACCTGTCTGCCAAACCCACCGCTTCTTTTCCTCCGCCATCTTTGTCAGGCTGTTTAGCTGAAATTAAAGACTGGCTTTCAGCAAACTTCTGTGTATAAATCTAATTGTTTCTCTTTACACATTGACAATACTGCAATCTGTCCTTCCTCTCAGGTTAAAAGTTTGGGTGTCATTATGGATAGCACACTATATTTTAAAGCTCAGATTAATAATATCACATGGATTGCATACTTCCATTTGCGCAATATTAATCGTCTCCGTCCATTTCTTTCAAATAATAATACTGCAGTTCTCATTCACGCACTAGTCACCTCACGTATAGACTACTGCAATGCTCTTCTCACGGGTATTTCCCTCCAAATTGCTGCATAAGCTTCAATTGGTTCAGAATTCTGCAGCTCGTGTATATATACTGATACTGATCACATTTCTCCGGTTCTCCAGCAATTGCACTGGCTTCCAGTAAAAATAGAGTTGAATTCAAAATCTTGCTACTTACTTAAAAGGCACTTCATAATCTTGCACCACAATACCTTACTCAACTTCTCCAGGTTTACACTCCTTCACGTGCACTTAGATCTTCATCTTCAATTTCTCTTGTGGTACCTCGGATTCGACTTACTACTATGGGTGCCAGATCTTTTAGTTATTTTGCCCCCCGCCTTTGAAACTCTCTTCCCCTCGATGTTCGCAATAGTGAGTGCTTGTTGACTTTTAAAACGCATCTTAAGACATATCTTTTTATACAGGCTTGTTTGTTGTTTGTCTTATGCATATATATATATATTGCTTGTAAGGTGACCTTGGGTGTTCTGAAAGGCGCCATGCCATGAAATAAAGTGCATTATTATTATTATTATTATTATTTTTATTATTATTATTATTATTTATCACATAAGGAATTTATCAATGTAACCCTAATAATTTACTTGAACTGAAATGGACAACATCTGATGATCATGTTATCCAGCATGATTTGAGAATGTTCCCAAGCAAGCATCTTGTAATTTAACAGATAGTAGAAAGAAATTCTGTACTGTATAATATAAAATTATAATGTAGTTTAATTTTAATAATGCTTTATTTATTTACTTATTTATATTTTATTGTTTACTTTTAGTATGTGGAACGAAAGGATTTTGACCGCCACGGTTTGGAGCCAGTGACACTGCTAGAGCAAACCATGTCTGGACTGGCTCATTTACATTCACTTAATATAGGTAACCATTATTCGCAACATCAGTAATATAGTCTGCATTTTAGGTGAATTAATCAATATTCATGAAGTGCTGTTTTTTTTTTTTTTTAATCTGTTTGATGCAAGTTTTTGTAACACTCTTTCATGGGTTGATAGTTCACAGAGATCTGAAGCCACACAACATCCTGGTGTCGATGCCGAACACACATGGGCGTGTGAAGGCCATGATCTCAGACTTCGGCCTATGCAAGAAGCTGGCAGTGGGCAGACACAGCTTCAGCAGGAAGTCTGGAGTCCCAGGCACTGAGGGCTGGATTGCTCCAGAAGTGCTCAGTGAGGATGCAAAGCATAACCCTGTAAGAGCTCAGAAAACAGACTGTGTTTTAAATATTATAAATATTATAGTGATTATAATATATACAGATTATAAATGTTGATAGTTCAGATAGTTATTAAAAATCATGGTAAAGTGTTACCAATAATTTAATTTGACCAAATTCTCAATAATTCAGCATTCCAAATTCTGTTTGAAATAGCACAATTAGAACATATATGTTTATGTCATGAATTTTTCATTCCTAAAGCAAGTCTTGTATATGAAACTACTCTCTTACGCTAGCAATAGCATGTCTTGCTCTCTTTGTCTATTCATTTGAAACTTTTGTAACAGTACATGAAGAATGTGTTTTAAGTTATATAACATTAATGCAGTCAACAACCCAGGAACTTATAGGTAATTATAGACAATGAGTTGAAACGTTATCTTTAGCAGTACCCATTGCAAATGATCAGCTACACTCTACTCCTGCACAGCAAAACATGAAGAGAACATTTGTTGAGCTTTATATAACTTAAAACCAACAGGGAGAAATATTTAACAAGGACGGGACAGGGTGATCAGGGGTCTTGTTTTGTCCTAAAAGGATTTTTTTTTTTTTCCTGCAGTAATGACATTGAACATAACTGACTGAATTTTTACATAGCTACTTACCAAATAAATAGATAGATAAACATTAAATATTGATTGCCATTTATGTGAGAAAAAAAATGGAAGTGCACAAGTCACAAGTGAGACATGAAACAGTTACACAGTTTAGCTGTCATTATACAGAAATACATGACTACAGAATCCTGCGTTGGCCATCAGTATTCCAGAAAGCCATGTCAGAAGCACTAAGAGTTTTGTCAATGGCTAGACAATCACAGTTTCACCTCTGATGTTTCAGACCTGCATGGTGGACATCTTCTCTGCAGGCTGTGTGTTTTACTATGTGGTATCTGAAGGCCACCACCCCTTTGGAAAGTCCTTGCAGCGGCAAGCAAACATCCTGCTGGGTGCCTACTCGTTGGAATACTTAGACGCTAACAGACATGGTAGGACAGAAAGACATCTTTATGCATTCAGAAACACCAGAGCTCATTTTGGGTCAGTTTGTCAAATTTTGTATCATGTATGTGATAATTTGTGCTGTTGCAGAAGATATTGTGGCCCGAAACTTGATCGAGCAGATGTTGAGTATGGAACCAGAGAAGAGACCCTCAGCAGACAGAGTGCTAAAGCATCCCTTCTTCTGGAGTCTGGAAAAACAGCTGCAGTTCTTCCAGGTTACTTAGTCAGTCCTTCTTTATTTAATCAGGTTTGAATGCATCTACTGCAAACAGTATCCTGCCCAAGAAGACAGCAGAAGGCACATCAACAAAAACTGCATTTACACTTGGCATTAACATGCGAGCAGCGCGAGCCGATCAAACAGATCGGATCATCAGTCAATCAGAACATGCCGCGTTAATTTATTTTTTCTTTTAGTAGCATAAAAAACAACTGATATTTAAACTGTGATTAAATTATATACAGATATAGACACACACCCCTTAAAACAGTGTTTTCAAACCAGAGGGACAAAATCATGTTATAAAAATGGCCATTTATTTCTAAAGTATGACAATTTTATGTAAACAGTTTATGTTTATTAAGTTTTTCTGAGAAACTCCGCTAAAGCTGAAAGAAAAATAACAGGAGGTTCTTCTAGAATGCCTAATAAATGGCAGATTTTTCTTTTTCTTTTTTTCTTTTTTTTGCACTGACAGGATGTGAGTGATAGAATTGAGAAGGAGCCGTTAGATGGACCAATCGTGAGACAGCTGGAGAGAGGAGGACGGGTGGTTGTCAAAGGTGATTGGAGGGAACATATCACAGTGCCTCTACAGACAGGTAAACACTACTGCAGTTTTGCTTACTGCTGGCCTTTTTTCTACCCATTTTTATTTCTAAGAGTTTGTAATTAGATAAGGTGCATGCTGTTCTGTCATGATTATCTAGTTTTATTCTTGTTTGAATCTTTAATGTGAAACGTTTGCTTTGCAACCCATTCAAATTTAAATTGTTGCTCTTCAGATCTTCGCAAATTTCGTTCATACAAAGGCGGATCGGTCAGAGATCTTTTACGTGCCATGAGAAACAAGGTATGTTTGCTAAAGAAAATCAGTTTATTGATACTCGGCACAAATATCTAGTATTTACAGCAGATAATATGCACAATATTAATGGAAAAGTAGCATAAGAGAGTTGAAGGAACCAGTGATGGGTCATAAACGATCCATTCATTGCGTCTGTAATGTGACAAATGAACGAAAGACTCGGAAGGTAAAGTAATATATGTTCCCTGTAAATTATCTTTGGCTGTATTATAATGATTTCATAATTCAGAATATGCTAAAGATTGCATAGGTGGATGTGTTCAGGGAATTTGGCTTTTAAAATGATAACATTTAAAACCACTTAAATAAACTAAATGACTTGTTTAAAGATTTGTTCATTTTGATGAACGAGATTGAACGAGAGAGTCAGTAAAATGATCTGAACTTCTCATCCCTACACTAAGTTCCTTTTTGTAATAAATGAAATGTAGTTGTTTTGTTAGTTATTTCTATTTGTCATGTTTTACATTTTTGATGTCAGCTTGTACATGTAGAGCAAGCTGAATTCTGATGATAAAAAAAATCTAAAATACTGTTAAACAAGCAGTTGCAATAATTGATTTGTATATTTAAATACAAAACAAAAACAGAAGTTTTAGTCCATCTCGAAAATATAACATTTCACATGATTAAACTCCTGTTTCTCTTAAAGGGATAGTTCACCCAAAAATGAAAATTCTGTCATTAATTACTCACCCTCATGTTGTTCCAAACCTGTAAGACCTCCGTTCATCTTAGGAACATAAATTAAGATATTTTTGATGGAATCTGACAGCTCTCTGACCCTCCATAGACAGCAAGGGTACTACCACGATCAAGGTCCAGAAACATAGCGAGGACACCGGTAAAATAATCAGTGTGACATCACGGGTTCAACCGTAATTTTACAAAGCTACGAGAATACTTTTTGTACACAAAAGGAAAAAAAAGACCTTATTCTATTCAACAATTCGTCTCCTCCTCATCACCCAAGCACCATTTTGGAGAGTATCCACTGAACGTAAACAGCGTATGCTGTTCTGTGTCAGCTGCACCACGTTGTATGTTGTTTTTGTTAAGATCAAAGCGTAAACGACGTAAACAGGACCTTGAATGTGTAAGCACACTTGCTGTATATGGGATGTCAGAGAGCTTGCAGATTCCATCAAAAATATCTTAATTCGTGTTCCAAAGGTGAACAGAGGTCTTACGGGTTTGAAACTACATTAGGGTGAGTAATTAATGACAGAATTTTCATTTTTGGGTGAACTAACCCTTTAAGCACAAATTGTCTCATATTTATTTCAACGTTGTTTCCTATAGAAACACCACTACCGAGAGTTACCCGATGAAGTTCAGGAAACACTTGGATCCATTCCAGATGAATTTGTCCTGTACTTTACCTCCCGTTTCCCTCTTCTTCTGCTGCACACACATCTGGCCATGCGTTTCTGTGCTTTGGAGCGACCTTTCCTGCCTTATTACCACGCTTCTGAACTGCTCACACACCACACAGTAGCACAATGTGCGCCACAGACTCCCCCAACACAGCATTGCAGTCCATCAGTGCCCTCAGGCCTGTCGTCGTCCAGTCAGATATCAGCAGCTCCACATGAACTGTCTGAAATGGCAGTCTTACCTGAGATCACCACAGAGCACATACAGACAGACCCGGTGCCACCCACACTGTCCACACAAGAGACTGGAGCTCCATAATGCCAAGTAGATGGGCCCTTGATGGATGGACCCTTTTCGGATACATTCCAGGGATAAGCCATCTCTCTGTGTGGAAGCAGTCTGGGCCTGTAGTGTCCAGGCTGTCTAACCACAGGCCGCCATCCCATCTTTAGTGCCTTACGATGCCCATTTTAGACAACAGCTCTTGTCTGAGTTATTTATAGACTCCTGGAGAAGATGATTTGGAGGATGCTGAAAAAGATGGTTTGGGTTGTCAGTGGTGTGCTCACAAAACTCTGCAGTCATTCATTCCATTTGTCAAGTATAATGTGATTGGAAGGCGAGGGATTTTTGCTAAACACTTGAAGTGAACGCAAGAAATTCTACTGTGCAATGTTGAGTCGTGCTTGGTGAGAGAGAACATGCTATTGAATTTATATTTTTGTACATATTTTGATCATTGATAATCAGTTGAAGTGGCCATTGTGCCTTTTTAAATGACACTGGGCAGTGTGACTTGGTCCTGAGGAGAAGCTAATGCTTGTGGTTTTGCCTATTGTCTTTGCTGCTGAAAACTGTTAAAGGACTAGTTCAACCAAAATGAAGAGAGGAATCATTTAGTTATCCACACATGTATGGCTTCCCACGGAACAGCAGAATGTTCACCGTTCTCTTCTTTACAGTGACAATCTGCTGTGAAGCCCCAAAAACACCAAAAAGCATCATAAAGTAGTCAACTTGTGTGCAGAATAATCTAAAGAAGCATGCAAATTCAAGTTATTATTCACTGATTATCTCTCTTTGCACTGCATTTCTTAATTCTCATTCAGATATGTCCTGCAAAGACATCATACCATATTTGACATCAGTGGAGCCAAAGACCATTGGTTATAACCTATCATATGTGGAAGCACAAATCACATTTGTGAGCAAAAGCTACTGTATGGCTTCGGGAAGCTAAACCGTGCACAAGCCATATGGGCTACTTCTATGCATGCTGGTTTGAAACAAGACATAAATGATGACAGAATTTAATTTTTGGGTGAACTGTTCCTTCGAAGTCTCTAATATGGAACCAACTGTGTGACATTACCGGTATTATGCTTTCAAAAGTTCTGGATGTACTTTCATGACAAATTTAATATCCTGTATTGTGCTCATAATTTCAGTCATTCAGTCTTGCACTTTTATATTTTGGTATATTTCAGCAAAACATACAGCAGAACTGTATGAATTCATTCCCTTGGATTTTGGATAGTGTGGTTGAGTTGTAGCTTTCAGGTGATTCTTATGTAGGAAAATAATTCAGCATTTTTTTTTTTTAATGGATCCCTGATTCAGAATCTATGTTGTTAGGATATACCAGGAAAAATGTCTCTCCTAGGTCTGATGTTGGTCAGCTGTTCAGTGCATATACAGCATTGTAACGTGCATGGCATTTTGACCTGAAATATTCCAGATGGAGCTTTTATAATGTTACATGTTTTTAATGTCCAATATTTTTAAATGGCACATTTTGAGGGAAAAAATTAAAATGCAGTGATGCCTTTTTACATGTAGTGTTAATAAAAGCTGCTATTGTGCAATGCCAATTAAGTTGTTTATGAGTGCAAATAGTCAACCTTTTTGGCAAAGGCTATTTTCATTTTCACCCACCATTGCTCAAATTATTTATATATAACGTTACTTCTATTTAGTCTTTGTGAGAATAGCATCTATCACTATTTGAACTTAATATAAACACTTTTTTAATACTTGGTGCAAACAGTAACTACTAACTACCACCATATTCCTTTTTTTTTTTTTTACGTGTATACTCTAGGAAAATGCATAAGAATACATCATCACATCTCACTACTGTAAAATAGAATGTAAAACAGGTGGAATGATGATTAGATAAAGAAAAAATATAACTGAACACTGGACAAAGGCTACTTGTTTTGCCGTAAAATTTATGACTAATAAACAGGTATTAAGGGAGTTTTTTTCTTTATTTAGTCTGCTCCTTTAACATGCACCTCAAAAAGGTGTACATTTGTTTTGCTTTATTGTTAGAATGATGATTAGCACAAAACATGAGACCTGAAAAAACATGAAAAGGTTTTTAAACTGATCAGATGCAGGTGGACCACAGCGTTATTATTTTGGTGTGCTTTAATTCATAATTCATATTTTAGATGTTTTAACAGCTAAAATCGTGTTTGATGACCAATACATATTCAGTCTAATACACTGATAAAACGATTCTATGGCGTAAGTAAATACAACAGAAAAACTAATGTAATTTCTATATCCAAAAGGTAGTTTAGGCAAAAAGAAGAAAAGAAGTAAATTCTATATTGGTACTTAATTCAAGTTTGTTAAAGCATAAATATAAACTCTATACTTAATTGAAGTTTTTAGAAGTTAAATATAAATGTTATAAAATTAAGTACTATAATTTTTTGGAAATTGGTGTTCCCATCATGCATTGGTGCGTAAAGAATTAATAAGGTAGTTTTTTTTCTTCTGTTTTTCAGCTGTATTTGCACTGTTTTATCATTGTTTAGTTACATGTGATATTGTTACATTTGGAGTTCATTTTCTACTCAAAATGACTCATTCATACTCACTGATGGTAACATTCTGTGGTTCAATTTTATGTATTCTGTACCAAGTATTGAAGTCCCTGTGTTCAGGTGAAGGCCACATTACTAATCATGTAGATATAGTGTTGCTTAGTTAAATAACATACAGTTTAAAAGCATGGTTTAGTTAGGTGATATATTAAGTAAAATCAAAGTATAGCCAAGGTAGATTTAAGTAAAAATTACTTTCATTGGCCAAGCTAAAATTACTTGTTTTCTTTGTTAAATTTACTTAACTTAGGTAAGTGGATTATACTTAACGCTATATGTGAAATTATATATAATTATTGACACTTTTTTATGTAAATCCATACAAGTTAAGATTACATATACATTTTAGTGTACATATACATACAGTCATAAAATATGTTCTGGTGTGAGGAAGACAAAATCATCAATTCACTTGATATTTTTTACTTGGAGAAAAATCTTTTTGCCTTTTTTTTCTCTAAAAATAGCCAAATCTCTTTCTCTTTGTTTTCCTTATAGAAAAGATCAGGTAACGGGAACAAGGAACCAGTCTCTCCACACTGTATGGCTGTATCTAAGCTGGGCTCATGCACATTAATTCAGTTATTCAGTTAGATCATCTGTTAATATCAGCATTCATTAATATTCATGGACTAGCTTTATAATTGAGGGTTTATCTCCAACCGAGAAAATGTCTCAGCCATGTCCCCCCTTCTCTTTTTCCATCTACGTTACTGTATACAGCAAATAAAAGCAAAAATGCCAATAAAATCTATAAAGACGCATTTTTCTACCTACTAGCTACAGTAATATAATGTGGTCTGAGTTATCATAATTTTTTCGTTGTTTATATGCATCGCCTATAGGAAACTCTTACTTTCATCTCCAGGAAACCGAAAGTTAAGACCCGCCGGATATCTGCTGCAGCGAGAAGCGAGTGAGAAGCAGTCAGAGGCGCGATCTTGGTAACTGCTCATGCACACACTGCGACGCTGTATATATGGCTTGTGATACGTTTATAATCTAATAATTTTGCATGATATATTTGATTTACACTGGTATTTACACATTGTTTTACTGGTTGGTCCCTTCGAAAGATTCGTCTTTTATGGACGCAAAGGCGGTGACTGAACCCGATCAGTGCTGGAAAGACGTGTCACGGTAAATTGTTTGTTTGTTGGTTTTTAATCCGAAAATATCCTAGAATAACCCAGCTTCATATTTTGTCACTGAAGAACGGGGGGACATTTTGTCCTTAGGGAGGGAAGCATCGGGAGTATAGTCACTTCGTTTTATTGATGGGATGGCAATCCGGGGATGAAGTAACACTTTTTTTTTTTTTTTTTTTTTTTTTTTTTGAGCATCAGTGTTTGCGCTAGATCTCTCAAATGATAAACGGTAACCGCATTTGTCAACTACAAATAAAACTTACTTGGACGTGTACTACTAAAGTTTAGGCCCCAGCTATGAGGACGTCGGTAAATTTTACGTTCAAACTGAACTACAATTTGTTTGATATATTTTTCTTATCTTATTCGCAAAAGATTTTAAATATTTTCTGTTTATTGTTTATTTATTTTTCTGTTTTTATTAGTTTTAACAATATCTGGCACTTAAACTGACAGCAGGAGCGAATCTAGGACTTTAGCCCCCAGTGAGGGTATAATAACAATAATAATAATAATAATAATTGGTCATCAGGTCCCCAGTACAGCTCTGCAATCCCAGGACCTGCGGGTCCTTTCTTCTGGTCAGTGGCGCCCCCAGAAAATTTTAATAGGGGTGGCCAGATGAGGCCACAGTAAATCTTGGGGTGGCACATCAATAAATAAATAAATAAAGGGTTTGCAATATTGACAAAAAATGATATCTCTGTGATTTCTGGGATTTTATCAATAACGAAAATTAGACAATCTTTTGCTGTGTGTGTTATTGTGCTGATATCTTATTTCTAATTGTGCTGACACCTGAGGCCTTTTTTTTTTTTTACCTTACGCCATTTTTTTTTTTCTAAAAGTGTGCACCATCTTTTAAGTCAGATACTTGCATTTGGGCTGTTACCAAGCAAATGCAATCAGTATCAACAAAAGTGATCTTTGCAATGCAGAGAAAACAGAAACTGCATCTGAAGTGCCATTTAGATGTTTTTACACACTGTTTAATGGAGCTCTGAGGGACATGGAATACTTTAACCTGCAGTTACAAATTAATAAATAATGTTTTGATATTTTAAACATAAAACATTGAAAACTGATGTTTGAAATTGTTAAAAAAAAATTAAATGGTACCTTAAATGTGAAATTAAAACAGCCAGTAGGTGGCAGCGAGTCACTGTTAATAAGTGAGTCATTGCGATTGAACCGAATCATTTAAACGGTTAATTCATTCAGGAACGAAACACTATCATGTTGCTCAGAGACGCAAAACAGTGGCTGTGTTTGGAACAGAGCATGTGAGCGGAGCGGGAGCGGAGTGGTAATATTTCCTTAAGAGCGCAGAGCGCCTTTCTGAAGATTCCGCTCCGCTCGCTCAACCCAGAATGCCCTTTGGTGATTTGCTTGTTCCAGAGCGAGAATCTGTAGAGGTCGAGAATTGTAGAGCAGTTATGGAGTTCAGATATTGTTTCAACGAAGTTGCAAGCCTTATACATATATGTAAAGTAAAAATCAAAGTTAAGAATGAGCAGGGAGAAGAAACTGAGAGGGAGTGCGGGGACGCTGTTAAAGTTAGTAAAGATTCATATTGGAATCTGAAGCGGCACATTAGCAGAAAGCACGAGGATGTGCTACGCAAACATGGTGCAGCAAAAGGTGAGCTAGTTACATACCATAAAAAACGAATAAACAGGTAGGCTAAGGTTAGCTATATTCGGTTGTACGGAGCCCCGATCATAACATGCAGACAAAATCACGGCCACTAATTTAGAATAGGCTATTCTGTTTCATGCTAGGACCAGCCTACATTAAAGCGACGAATTAAGAATTATTATTTTTTTGTTTAGTCTAAATTATGGCCACGAATTAAGTATTAAATTACTTACTTAGTTTAAAAGGATTAATCTATGCTTAACAGGAAATAGATTTATTTATTATATTATCGTTTAGTTGTTTAGTTATGAAAGATAATATATTGCCATTTAGTTAGGCTATTTTAATTAGTTATGAAAGATATGAAGCATAATAAAATACAGCCCTATGTTATAAAAACGTGACCTCTCGAAAAACAATGTTAGAAATAAAGAAATGATCTACGCATATTTCATCTCGTGTGTGCGTTTGTTTTAATGAACCTGTTTTGAATGTTCTATTGCACAACAACGGCAGCTAGCCTATTTACACGTAGATAAAAGATAACGAAAATCTAATACACTTTTTCAGTTTTTGCATTTTAGGTATGTTTGCTAAGGTTAGATTAAAATATTTAATACATTTTAATTAATGCAATTAATAAAATGAAGAAGAATGTAAGAATTTCGTTTTGAAACATGATAATTGCTATTTAACAGCAACTCAGCATGAATAATTTTATACAATTATCCAAGAATATCGGTACAAACAGTAAACAATTAGGCCTACTAGAGCAATTTTATGTCGGAGCGGGATCTGAGCGAGAATTGGTTTACGGCGAGCGTGAGCGGAATATTAACGGAGCGCTTGCTTGGGCGGTAGAGCGACTGAGTGGAGCGCACGTCTATAGAGCGGAAAACGTAGCGGAGCGTCACACAGCTCCGCTTCGCTCACATGCTCTGGTTTGGAATGATTTTTGTTTTTAGAAATAGAGCGCAAAAAGTGAATATGTTGTCTAAAACGTAAAACTCTTGATATTAACTTCTTGTTTACTGAACTGTTGTATACAATGAATGTCACATTTGCAATTATGCAGACTCCTGGAGAAAAACGTCACTCTTCGTGTGATAGTAACTATATTAAATGATATATAAATTATATAGATCTAAAATGAATAGATTTAAATTAATAGTAGCCACTGCAAATCATCCTAGGGGTGGCCACAGGGGTGGCCAGAATTTATACAGTGGTGGCCGTGGCCACCCCTGGCCACCCCTTGGGGGCGCCCCTGCTTCTGGTGACTGAGCGGAGCTCCTCTTGCTGAGGCATTGAGCGATTTTTACTGCACTGAAAACCATCATGATGAATCAGTGAGTCACCTCTCCATGGAGTGGGCTTGAGTACACTGTTTTTCCCTGAGGTAAGAGTGAGGGGTGTTTCTGTGGGAAACCCTTCCTGAATGCTCTGGCTCTGAGGAGAACAGCTCTCCATGTATGATTTGGGCCTCGTTGTTTCCAGGATCTGTGGGTCTGGTTAAACGGGACCCATGCTCTCTGTGGGGGGAAGCACAGGCCTGGATTGGGTTGACAATGCTGTCTCCCTGGTAAACGGTCTTTAATCTAGCTAGCATCACTCCCCTCTCTGTAGAGGGTCATCTATGACCATGCTGCTCCCTTCAGAGTTCCCTCCTCTCCGGAGGAGTTGAATTCCCTGCTCCGTGGGCTGGCCTTTAGCAGTGCTCCCCTCATTCCAGGGGGTCGCCTATGAGTACGCTACCCTTCTTGGAGAATTCTGAGTTCTCCTCTCACTTTGAGGGCTCCCTCCCTGATATGCTGCCTTTATGGTTAGCTTGCAGGACGCTTCTGCTAGCCAGACCAGGTTTGTGACCATAATGATGAGTTGGTGACTCTTCATATGACGGATTGTTCTATGGGTGGTGCCATTTCCAGCTATGTGCGCGCTGTGTATGCTATGGAAAAACTGCTCACTCAGAGTGCCACGGTCACATAGGGTCTCTGGGCCTGTCTAGTAAACAACCTCTATGACCCCTTAGTAACGGTATCCCTGAAAACCATGCTATGGTAAGTACACACGCTAAGTCTCTGTGCACTTTCTAAAATCCACCCTGTGGTAAGGACACACATCAAGCATTTTGCGTTCTTTCTAAATCCTGTATAGTAAGGGTTAGGGCCATTACATAGTCAACGCGAGCAAGCAATGCGAGCGACGCGAACGACGCACTCCCTTTCATAGTCTAAACAGTGGACGCAAGCATCATGGGCGATGCGTGTATGCAATACACCGCTCACGCTACAGGGGGTAGTAGAGTCGGGTGATATTATTAAAGTCGGGTCGCGTGATATTCAGATCACAATGACAACTGAAGAGGAGTGCAACTGAAGAGGAGTGCATTCTATTGCTGATTTTACATCGGCGGCAACATAGGCAGCGCAGAGATAGGCGGTGGTATGTTATACGTATAAGCTCGCATAATTTCATAGTATTGCGTTCATCGGCGCGTCGTGTATCAAAAACTAGGACGACACATTTGGCTATGCACCGACGCACATTCGTCCTAAGCATAAACACCCCTAACCATGGTGACGCATATACACACATATGCATTGACTATGAAATTCCCCTAACCCGCCATGCCTCCATCCCACCTCTTTCACCAGGTCACTACCCATTCACACATTGGGCAACACCACACCAACCTACAAACTATCCCTAATGCAACTGCACCCCCCCCAGCATGCAACCCCCTTAAGCCCGATCACAATAGCTACCCATAGATCACCTTTGTGCTTGGCATGCACTCCCCTCAGCATGGTGGCGTGGGTATACCGATCCCCATAGCTCCCCCTAGAGGACGCAGTTCGAAGTTTACCTATGGCTCCGTATGTAACCATGGTTCCCTGAGAGGGGAATGAGACACTGCATCCACTAGTTCCCTGCCATGCTTCAGACACTAGCTTCAGATGAAGAAGCAGATGACATGTTCTTCCGGCACCCCTTCATACTGTGGTCACACCTGTAGTGACGTCATAGGCTGTCACCGGCCAACATGTTGTTGTTTTGAATGCATGCTTCCGACCGTCACACCATGTAGCGCCCTCCTAGTGGATGCAGTGTATTGTTCCCCTCTCAGGGAACCATGGTTACATACGTAACCTGAGACGTTCCATAACATCTGTGACACTGACCAATAGGAGCACAGAAGCGCCTTTGTACATGCTTTAAAACATGCTTAAACGAAAGAGAGACAATATAGGTCCTGCTAGGTTTAATTTTACAATGGAGGAAATGGAGCTATGGCAGCAATACTCATGCATTTATGATGAGGGACTACCTAAAGAGGTAAAATAAAAACTATTTTACCTCAGGCTTCTTTGACAGTCCATACCATCATCTTCATATGCCATCCAGATTTGTGTCCATTGTCAGGTTTTCTTTCTTTTTTGGGCTTTTCGGATGACAAGACAGGGCAGAACATGCTGTTTGCTAGCCATTGTTTATGCTCATAGCACATTCTGTCTTGTCCCCCTGTATCGATGACAGCACACACCATTAATGACAGCATGCGATGAATGGTTGGGTAGCATTGTATAGTCTGAACATGTTTCTTGTTCATGACACGACAAGATTTTATGAGTCAAAATCGCATAATCTGACACAGTGACTGTCAAAACCGAAAAAAAAAAAAAAAAAATAGTGTGGTCTGAATGGGGCTTAAGGAAAACACAAAAATTATATTATCTGTCAGAAACATTATCAGCGCTGTCAAAAACAGTAGTATTTAACACTAGTACATACAGTAGATCTGTAGAACAAGTTACAGAATTAAATGAAATATGGAAACACTAGCCATGAAGAAGTCTATACTATTTCATTCAGTAGTAAAATTTTCACAAAGTCATGCTAAAAACATTCATAAGAGCACTAGACAAACTTATCATCTATAGCAATGATTATTAATGAAAACTATAAGAGTAATGTTTTGTTGTATGATTAATAAACAACTGATAAAAATTATCTACCCCAACCTATAGTAAAATCTTAACAAATTGTGATGCAATAAATATGATATAATTTATCAGTGTTCATGCCTCTAAAACAGAGAAAACATTTTCCACAAACATGTACATTTCTGTCTCTTTTAAAGTGTTTAGTTTATACAATGAGTTGTATTTGTAGTAGTTATTATAGTACAATTCTTAACCTCACCCCAGACCTCACTAATTTTCAAACCCTGGCTACGGCCATGTACTAAACAATTACAGATTATGTGAGTTAATGTCAAATACAAAAAGTTCTGTTGTTACAACCTACCTCACAACTGGGGTGAGTGAGCTGTAACACAGGCTGGGGATAGATGTAACTATAGATCGTGGAAGTGGAGGGGCCGCCCGGGCCTAGGCCTGGGTTACCTTTAAGGTCTGGTACCTTGTATGACATACAAAAATAGGATATAGGCTCATATTATGCACAATTAATCATTAAAAGATCGCAATCTAGATTCAAACACATGCGATCTTATTCATAGATGATGATGATTAAATCACAATCACATCAGAATATCTAAACCTGCTTTCGCGCAGCTGCTGATCCAGAGATAGCAGCACTCATCATGTTCTAAGCTTTATGTTTGAAACAGCTTCACAAACAGTTTACAGTAGGCTACGTTTCAGTGCTGCAAAAATTAACGAAAGTATTGGGATAAAAGTTTATAGTCTGGATATGATGATGTGGCAGCCCAGCTGTGATAAAAATGAATTGACCTTTGGAACTCAATAGAGACTGTATGTTACATAATGCCAATAGGCACGATCAGTGACCATTAAAATGTATTTGATGTCTCATTCATTCATTCATTCAAGAGATTCATTCAAAAACTCTGGACAAAACAGGTCTTTATTAATTTCAAGCAATTATTTAAAAATAAATTCATTTAAATTAATAAATATTTTTAAATAAACTAATTTATAACATTTTAGACATTTAGACTCATTTATAACATTATCTAAAACATTTAAAAAAGTGGGAGAACCACCATGATCTTTAAAAATCAATTATCCGAAGTCATAGCTTGAAAAATAGGCTACATAATATATCTGGCATCTAACTAATACATCCGAAAAATAGTACATATATCTGCTTGAAAAATTTAGGCTACATAAAATGTAGATTAGGATGGCAATCTTAAGACTTAATGTACATTATTAAGGATTTGGTACATTATAGCTCTGTTCAGTCATAGCATAGCTAAAAACTACCTACAATACAATGATTGCAATACAATTATTTTCAAAAAAAAATCCTTTCTTTCATAAATCAAAATCTGATTCTTAAAATCAAAAAAAACTTCTTTCTTTCTTTTCTGAAAATCAGCTTTTTGGTCATAAAATCCACAGTGATGCTCACAGTCACATGCCACTTCTCCTGTAAGCTTAAAAAAACATCACCACAGCTCTTTTCTGACTTGTCAAACTGACCCCACGTTACAACACTCTCTGGTCTACCCTACCAGTTGTAAAATGTAAACACATTTCTCCTTTTCTTGAAAAAGCAAAGGTGGGTTACAGTGAAGCAATTTCAATGCATGTGAATTGGGCCAGCTGTGAATTTTCATTTTTGGGTGAACTAACCCTTTAATATTTGTGACTAACACCAGTGATTGCATATTTGGCTATGGAGTGGAGATACATTCACTGGTTTTAGACTTATCTTTTTTTCTGTTTTTCTGAGCAGTTAAACATATCTGAAAAGACATAATGAAAGGTGTCTACACATAAACACATATATATATGGGCGTGTGTTCACAGTGTGTGTGTTTGTTCACTACTCACTTGCACCAAACCTCTAAATTTTTAATAGTAGTTCTGTATCGCTGTTTCTAAAAAAAAAAAAATGAATCCCGTTGCTTTGCAGATGTGATGCATTAGCACTAAACAGTTAAATAAATTAAAGCAACTTTCTGTGTTTACACCCCTTACTGTGCATTTCTTTAATGAAATTAATCCTATTTTTCTGGACAAAAAACAGATTTTGTATTGTTGAAGGCCATAACAATGTAATTTCTCTTTTTCAAGGTCTGCAATATTATGGGTGTCTGTGTTTCAACTGTGAATTATCACTAGAAGCCAATAAACAATGGGCAAGTATAAAAATGTTTTTCAGTACAGTAATTTTTTTTAAAGTTAAATAAACTTATCTCACTTTAAACTATTTTTGGTTTGCAGAAAAGCCAGAGGATCCTCCACTGGAGACATGGACTGAGTCTATGGTGAGCAACTGGTTAACATCAATAGGAGTTAAAGAAACATACATCAAAAAACTTCACGAAGAGGAAGTAGATGGCCGGATCCTTTGTGAACTCTCAGAAGAATTTCTGGAAAAAAAGATTGGACTGAAATCTGGGCCTGCGCTTTTGATAATCAAAAAAAGAGATGAGTTAGTAAAGTCACAAAAAGCCAGGAGCAAACATTTACACAAACAAACTTCTGGAAAAAATGACCATGAAGCAAGTGCAATTAAAAGTATTGACACAAGAGCCGATATCATGGAAGAGCATAAAGAAGATTCTGTGATAACAACAAAGAGAGATTCGAAACTACGACCTTTTGATATGAAAGGTGTTGATTTTACATATGTTAAAAACAGTGTACTCCTACCAGAATCAGGGGTTGTTGATTTTATTAGTCCATGTCATGAGTATAAGTCATTTGCCATTGCTTCAGCACTGGACCACCAAAGACTACAGGCCAAGTTCGCAAAGGAAGTGCTGAAATTTGCTACAGGTTGTATGAATGTTCGTACAAATGGCACAATACATTTTGGTGTCATGGACAGTAGAGGTGACACTGGTTATGTACATGGTGAAATCATTGGTATTCCTGTTAAGGAAAAAGACATATACTGTGATGCATTAGATTACATAGAGAGGAGTTTCTCTAGCTCTGATAGCGAACTTGTACGATTATGTATTGGTGAACCTCAGTTTGTTCAAGTAGTCTGTTCAAACAGCACAGAGGAACTCTACATTGTGGAGGTTGATATTAAGCCCACATTGAGCATAGTCAAGAATAAGGTGTTCTCTGTTAGCTTGCCAAATTTCAATGAGAAGGCAAACAAAGTTCAGTTTGAGAAGAAAACTGCTTATCGCAGAGTGGGTTCTAAAACCGAACCAGTGGCAGACCTCAGTGAGTTCTACCAACGCACCAGTTTTAGGGATGCTCGGAGAGAAGAGGTAGAGAAAAGGTGTAATTTCACAGCACCAGAACTGTCCCAGAACCTGGGAAAAAAGCTCATCATGCTCATGACAGGTGGAAAGAAAATAATGGACAAGGAAAAATGGCACATACTGGTTACCAACCGATTTCAGGAGAAGGATCTGCAAAGCATTGATTTTTTGCTGAATATGAACATCTTCTGCATGTTTGACTTTGATCCAGATTCCAACGTGTCTGGGCTATGCCATGAATACAGTAAGCACCATGCAGTGAACCGGCATTTCATGCAGAACTACAAAATTCCCAGTGGCTTGAGCATCCGAGAATTTGAGAGTCATCTGCGTTTGTTTGATCAAATCAGCTGGATATTTTGCAATGGCCGGAATGATTTCAAAGGCAATGAGCCTCCCTGTGATGAGAAGACCTGGGTTAAAACAAAAAGGACCCTCCTAAAAGATTGTGTGTCACTGATTTGCAAAGATATCTTACCCAAAGGAACCTTTCATGTGATTTTCCTCCTTACCTCGCCTGTTGATACACCTTTCCTAAACACGTTCTATGAGTTCATCACAGACATGGAAGGACATGAAGACATTATCTGCCTTGCAGAATCGGAGGAGAATTACAAGAAATGGCAGCGCTTTGCTCTAGGATCCTGTGACATGGAAACAGTAAATAGTTCAAGTGTTGTTGGGATGACAATAAGTCAAATAAATGCAACCCTCCAACAGATCCAGCCTACCACTACACGGACAATGAAACGATTACCAATCCATGTTAAAGGAGATAGTTTCCTTGATACTCGAGAGGAGGAAATGAGATGTTCTTTAGAGATTCTGAGTCTAAACCACTGTGAAGAAACCAGTTCTGAATTCATTGAATCTGAAAAGGAGACAATTGAGCAGCAGTTTTACCATGGAGGAAAAGTAACTTGGATGAATCTCTGGCTTGCGGATAAAAAAATTGTCGGGGAGGTTATTCAAAGAGATGCTTACAGTGAAGTCAACAGTCTGTTGAAGGACTGTCTTTATTGGAGTTTGGATCGGGCACCCATCAGCTGCATCAACATATACCATCATCCGGGCAGCGGTGGTAGTACAGTGGCAAGGCAGATACTGTGGAATAACCGAAGAGATCTAAGGTGTGCAGTTGTAAAACCTTCATACTCAGCAACGGTTGTTTCAGAAGATGCCATCTGGCTTCGAGAATATGAAGAAAAAGATCCCCAAAAATGCCTCCCTGTACTTCTGCTGTTTGAGGACTGTGATCAAGAGTATTTAGAAGATGTCAAGCATGAACTGGAAGTGGCTGTCAATACCAAGAAAATAGCACGTGGAACTCTCTGCTTTATCCTGCTGAGTTGTAGGAGATCTCACAATCCAGAGAAAAAGTGCAAGGAATCTGTTCAACAGAATGTTTCTATTACTCATAAGCTTTCAGAGACAGAAAAAAAGCAGTTTTCCAAAAAACGACAAAGCCTTGAAGAACAGTTCAAGCCAGAATTCATTCTAACGTTTGTCCTGATGAGTGAGGAATTTGAGAGCCACAAAATTGCTGAGTATGTGAAGCAGTTTGTCAAGCATTTACTGCAAGGCATTGATCACAATTCCGTTGTTACTAAGCTTGTTCTGTATGTGGCATTGCTCAACACTTACGTGCAGAACTCATTCATCTCTCAGTCACATTGCGAAGCTTTCCTGGCTCTTTCCTGTCATTTGGATAGATTTAGACAACATGCCTTTGAGACTTCTCTTAGTGAGCAAGCTAGATTGGTCTTAATACATTTGAGAGATGAAAACACCTACATTACCTTGATCAGAATCATTCATCCAGGTTGCCAAGGAAATCCTCCACCAACTTTTGGGTGACAAGGAACCACAAAGTTATCTCGCTTTGGATCTTCTAAACAATGATGTGCTGTTTGAGCACAGGTTTGGTAAAGATCAGTACATGAAGTTCTTGCGAGATCTCTTCATGACACGCCGCAGAATCAGCAAAGGTGATGAATTGGACAGCTTTTTCTCCCCCCTAATTGAGCATGTAAGAGTGAAAGAGTGTCCAGAAAAAGCAATTGAGCTTCTCAAGGCAGCTTACAAGCGTTTTCATGAAGATGCATTTTTTGCTCAACAACTGGCTCGACTCAATTACAAACATGACAGATTTGAAGAAGCAGAACAGTGGGCAAAAACTGCAGTAGCAAAAAGGCCAAACAATTCCTACTTTCTTGATACAAAAGGTCAGGTGTACAGACAGTGGTTCATAGCTAAATTTAAAGCCATGAAGCAAACTGAGAAAACACCTGAAAGTATAGTAGATGCTTTGGAAACGGCACTAAAGGCTATTGAATGTTTTCAGGAATGTGAGAAAGCAGCAGTTGAAGACAATGACACCATTAACAATGCTGGCTTTTTTGGAGTTGTAGAAGTAGGATGCGAACTGCTGAAGCTAATTTCCTCTCTTGATGTGTTCTCAAGAAGAAATCATTCCCAATGCATTAAATACCTCCTCACAGGTTATGTGCCTGCTGAGGTAGAAATACCATGGGAAAATTTTCATGGGAAGCTGAAAAACCTACCAAAAATAATGCTGGAGGCGCTGGAATGGATTTCAGAAGACTTGAGTTACTTCCAGACTGACCTGAACACCGATGAGGAGAAGACATCTGAGACTGTTGAGAGGACCACAAAGCACCCAATGCACTGGCTGGTGAACAAGTCTTCAACTTATGGCAAATACTTCAGTGGTGTTTCTCAAAGTAAAGATCAAAACCAAGGGAAGTTAACTCCTGTCATGAAACGCATGATGATTTATCATCACGGTGGGGGAAACATCACAACCATTTTTTCCCTCGTAACAAACCAGAAAGTTTGTTTTGGTCCTAACAAACCAGAAAGTCCTGTCATGGTTCTGGAGCAAATTATTTCACTTTACCCAAGCAATCCAATGGGGACGCAAATGCCACAAGCAGACCTTGTCAACTACATAGCATCACACTTTGCTTTAAGTTGCCTCTCAACTCAGTCACCCAAGCTGGCTGCATTTAAGGATCTACAGAGTCTGAGTGAACAGTTTCCTAAAGAGAAACAGAGGTGCTTACCAAGTGCTCTTTTCTTGCTTGTCTTACTTTTCTGGCCAGAAGAGCAGGACACAGAAGTGGATAAAGAACGCAAGTATAAGACTGTGCTCTCTGCTGTTGAACACCTCCAGAGACTCTATGACAAGAAACTGAAAGACATCCCTCCAAGGAAAAAGAGGATCTACACTCATTTCTTCCTGAGCAATGGGACTGGGTTTGAAAAATTTGTCCACAAGAGTAAGTTTGAAACAATCACAAAAATGTTCTCCGTTTCAGAAAAACGTCTGAAATGGTTTAGTGGACAAGTATGGAAAATGCCAAAAATGTCTAAATTGCTGAAATGTGTCACAGGCTGGACGGAGGATGAGAAGGTATTTCTGGAGGGTCCCAAAGGAATGAAATTTCATATCCCAGTTCTGAAGACATCCTCAGTACCCCACAACAATGAGAATGTCACTTTTTACCTGGGCTTCACCCTGAAAGGACCTGTTGCATACAACATTACAGTACAAACATAGACAAATGTACGTTTAGGGTAAATTAGGCAGAGAATACATCTTTAGGTGCATATTAATTCTCATCCAATAAGAAAAACATTTAGTGCTGAGAAAATACTCAATTAAGCGTGATTGATACCTTATATATTTTGTATGTAATTTACTAAAATTTTACACCTGTCAGCTGTCAGTAAAACTTTAAATGGGAGAAATTGTTGAGATACTGGGAAATATGTGTAATTCTTTTTCTTCTTCTTCTTCTTCTTCTTCTTCTTCTTTTCTGGATTTTACCAAAAATTTATTCTGGGGAAACGTGTGGAGACATATAGTTGTCAATGGTTCTATATTTTAACAATCTTGTTATTACCCCACCACCAACGATGTTATGACCACCCTCTTGTATCTGCTTCGTTTATTATTATTAATTATTCTTCTTCTTCTTCTTCTTCTTCTCCAAAATGAATCGCATTTTTGAGGCCTAAACATGCTCGAAAAGTTGAAACTTTGCACACGCGTCAGACCTGGTGAAAATTTTCGTCTGATATAAAGGTTTCAGAAGAGGGTGTGGCAAAAATGGGGCCCTCGAGCTGTGTTTTCAACGTAATGCCACGAAAACACTATGTAAAGCATCAGTGACTCTTGGAGCAATATCCGAAACCCAACAGGAAGTCGGTTATTTTTAATTTTATGAGCAAATTTTGCATGATTTTTGTCAAAAATTTGGTATGCCTAATCTAAAGGCCTTTGCGATGTTAAATTGCGAAGATCTTGAGTTTTCGTTGAAGGGGCGTGTCCGTTACGAATTTCGATGATGCTGAAAAATAAGCTGGCTGAAGACTGAACAAGATTGACATGCCCATATTCAGTCATAGTCATAAGCGCCACCTACTGGCAACAGGAAGTGACAAAACAAACTACTCAGTGAAATTTTATGACATCAATAGGTCACTCTTTCTAAAGGCCTGTGCGATTAGTTGAAGATCTTGAGTTTTCGTTAAAGGGCGGTCCATGGCGCCATACCTGTGAATAAAAGTTGTTGTAACTCAGGCATATGTCCGATCTTGCCCAAACTTCTCATGTTTGATAAGAGTCCTGGCCTGAACACATCTGATGGCCAATATTTCCATCGAAAATCAATTATACACTTTCAAGACGGAGTGTGCCTCGAGCTACGTTTCACATACATGTACAAAAATCGGTACACACATGTAACACACCATTACAGTATGAAATTTGAATAGAACAAATGTAAAAATTTTGTCGTTTTTTGCCATTTTCAGGGGTTGTACTTAACGGCAGAGAATACTCTTTTGTGTATATCTAAAGGCCTGTGCGATTTAATTGCGAAGATCTTGAGGTTTCGAAGGGCGTGTCTTAGTGCTTTTCGAAGTTTTCGCCAGAGAAAGGAAGTCTTGCGTGACTCAGATACCAATTCCAATTGCCTCAACTTCACAATATGTGACTTTACCTGAAATATTTTACCCATATTCAGTTTATCGGTTATAGTGCTGGCAACAGGGAAGTGACATGTTTTACACTGAACAAATACTTTTTATGACACTTTATAATTTTTTTTGGTGAGGTCTAATGGGATGTTAATATTGTGAACATCTTGAGTTTTCATTAAAGGGTGTGGCTTTCGATTCGTCTTAGAAGTTCTTGTAACTCTTCCTTCTTCAAAATTCCACTATAATAATTTCGCCACCTGCTGGCAACAAGAAATGGCTTGTTTTACACTACTTAAACATGCAATGTCTTTGGAAAGAGTCGATGGCCTGAAGATATCTAAAGGCCAATATTCAGGTATAATCATAGGACGTTGGCAATAGGACACCTCATGCTTTATACTTTACCATGTTCAACACTAATATTTTAATCTCTGTGTTATAGAGCCACCAGCTGGCAGCACATTGGACATAGAAATGACTTTGACATATTCCTCTATCTTGTTATTTTAGTTTATAATTTATTGCATGAATGATAATACTTTGTATAAAAATAAAATTTTAGTTTATAATTTATTGCATGAATGATAATACTTTGTATAAAAATAAAGGCATTTGTATTTGAATATTCTGGAAGTGCTTATTTGCAAGCCTTACTGGCAGGATAGGCAGTGTTTTTCTTCAAAAATATCTCCTCACATCTTGATAGGAATAATTTAAGTTTTCAAAATTATTTTAAAAATAAAAATTAAACATCCTCTGTGGAAGACCCAGGACAATAAAGTGTTCATCCAGTCATTGCAGTCTGAATGCAATGATAGTGTGTGGCCTACCTGACCATCTTCTTATGTATTGGCATACCTTCATGCACATTGTTTGTGCAGATAGCACACATCATTGCCATTTTCCATGAGGCTATGTAGAGTTGCAGACACTTTGCTAAAGACATTGACCAGGAATGACAAGTTAAAGGTGCTGTAGTCAATTTAAGCTCAAAAGGGAAATGTATATAAATAATAACAATTAATTATGATTAATTACAATTATTTTTATGAGCTGCCAGTAGTAACTGTAGCAGAATTAAATTGTCATCAACTAATCTGTTGGTCCAGCGAACATTAAAAAAAACTTTCATACAGTATTAATGCATTAGAGCATGAAGTGAACATAAAAAACTTAAAAACACCATTAATTCACAAGACAACATAGCAAAATCGGAATCGTAAAGGGACATTGATTTGTAAGGCAGAATCAGAAACTCAAGTAGTTTGTGCACAAGAATTTTATTAACTAAACACTAACGCAAACTAGTCTAACAAAAAAACAAACAAACATATATACAATCACTCATACAGGGGAAAGGGCAAATGAGATTTGATGGATGATACTATCAGGAAAACCAGAGAATGTAGCTATGAAAAGAGTCAGTTAACCACCTGAGTAAAACCATCAGCGCCATTTATAACGGGGTCTATATTTTATATTTCCTTATAAATTCCTATATTCCTATATTTATAAATTCCTAAATTCCTATATTTATATTTTGCATTTCCTTGGCCTGGAATGAGCATCTGGATGCAAAGTCTTGATGGTTTGAAGGTTCTGTGGTGTAGGAGTCGCAATCACGTTCTTCTGGTTTTGAAGAGTGATGAATTCCGAAGATGTCCTGACTTGATGGTGATTGGGAGTTTCTTCCCAGTGGAAAGTGAAACGAACTAAGAGAGATGTCAGCTGAGATCCTAAGATCTTTGGTGAATGGAGAGTCAAGGCACGAGGCCTGGCGCAGACTTAGGGGTCCAAGAGAGTTCTAGTTCATCCTCCTCATCCCCTTAGGATCTAAAAGAACTGCAGACTGAAGGCATGTCAATGATGTGAGGCCTTTAAAGTCTGAGAAGGTTCACCCCTTTTAGGATGGGCTTGTCCAATGAGAAAGGCTGAAATTCCAAGCGGGAGGTTGGAACTAATGAAGAGTTTTACAACCCTTTGTGTGAAAGCATGGCAATTTGCAAAATGGAACTCGAGTGGGGGTTCAAGAGAAGAATCTTTAAGATTATTAGAATATTAATTTATTGCTTATGTTCCAACATATAATATACACTCTCTTTTAGATCATCAGAAGACGAATTCATAAATACTAAACATGGTAAGATTACATATACAAACCTGATTCCAAAAACACAAAATTGTGAATAAAAACAGAATGCAATGATGTGGAAGTTTCAAATTTCAATATTTTATTCAGAATACAACATAGATGACATATCAAATGTTTAAACTGAGAAAATGTATAATTTTAAGGGAAAAATAAGTTGATTTTAAATTTCATAGCATCAACACATCTCAAAAAAGTTGGGACAAGGCCATGTTTACCACTGTGTGGCATCCCCTCTTTTTTTATTCCCCTCTTCTTTTTATCTGCAAACGTCTGGGGACTGAGGAGACAAGTTGCTCAAGTTTAGGAATAGGAATGTTGTCCCATTCTTGTCTAATACAGGCTTCTAATTGCTCAGCTGTCTTAGGTCTTCTTTGTCGCATCTTCCTCTTTATGATGCGCCAAATGTTTTCTATGGGTGAAAGATCTGGACTGCAGGCTGGCCATTTCAGTACCCGGATCCTTCTTCTCCGCAGCCATGATGTTGTAATTGATGAAGTATGTGGTCTGGCATTGTCATGTTGGAAAATGCAAGGTCTTCCTTGAAAGAGACAACGTCTGGATGGGAGCATATGTTGTTCTAGAACTTGGATATACCTATCAGCATTGATGGTGCTTTTCCAGATGTGTAAGCTGCACATGCCACACGCACTCATGCAACCCCGTACCATCAGAGATGCAGGCTTCTGAACTGAGCGCTGATAACAACTTGGGTTGTCCTTGTCCTCTTTAGTCCGGGATAACATGGCATCCCAGTTTTCCAAAAAGAACTTCAAATTTTGATTCGTATGACCACAGAACAGTTTTCCACTTTGCCACAGTCCATTTTAAATGAGTCTTGGCCCAGAGAAAACGCCTGCGCTTCTGGATCATTTTCTTTTTTGACCTATAGAGTTTGGATCAGTTTCTTTTTTGACCTATAGAGTTTTAGCCGGCAACAGCGAATGGCACGGTGGATTGTGTTCACCGACAATGTTTTCTGGAAGTATTTCTGAGCCCATGTTGTGATTTCCATTACAGCATTCCTGTATGTGATGCAGTGCCGTCTAAGGCCCCGAAGATCACGGGCATCCAGTATGGTTTTCCGGCCTTGACCCTTACGCACAGAGATTGTTCCAGATTCTCAGAATCTTTGGATGATATTATGCACTGTAGATGATGATAACTTCAAACTCTTTTTCTCTGAGAAAACCTTTCTGATATTGCTCCACTATTTTTCACCACAGCATTGGGGGAATTGGTGATCCTCTGCCCATCTTGACTTCTGAGAGACACTGCCACTCTGAGAGGCTCTTTTTATACCCAATCATGTTGCCAATTGACCTAATAAATTTCAAATTGGTCCTCCAGCTGTTCCTTATATGTATATTTAACTTTTCCGGCCTCTTATTGCTACTTGTACCAACTTTTTTGGAATGTGTAGCTCTCATGAAATCCAAAATGAGCCAATATTTGGCATGACATTTCAAAATGTCTCACTTTCAATATTTGATATGTTATCTATATTCTATTGTGAATAAAATATAAGTTTATGAGATTTGTAAATTATTCCATTCCTTTTTTATTCACAATTTGTACAGTGTCCCAACTTTTTTGGAATTGGGTTTGTAAGTAAAATTACATGAACGAGTAGTTCTGTCACAAGCATGCATAAAATAGTATACAAGACAAAAAGACAATATACAAGAACAGTAACAACATAAACAATGACCAGAAGTATATGTGTATCATTCAAAGAAAGGTTTTTCTATGAATTAATTGGAGAAGAGTCCATTTTTATAGCAGTATGTTTCAGAGAGAACTTTCCACATACTCTTAGGCCATGGTCTGGCTGAGGTTCCTTGGTTGCCATGGTAACCAGGGGTCTGGAGGCATTCGCAGACATCCTGGCACCTAGTATGTTAAGAGGGGTCTGTGATCATTTGTTAATCTAATGAATAATTGATTTGTAAAATCAAATGAAAAATTGTGTATCTGATTGGTTCAAATGCTACAGTGCACTATGCAAAAAAAAAATTTAGTTACTGTTTGTAAACAAAATTTTAACTTGGCACCTTCTTGTGGGTTGGTTCGAAACTGCCAGAAGCCACGCCCCTTGTCAATGGCATCATATCAGTAACCACATATATCCATATAGCTGTTTAAACTATTTGCAATGGATGCAATAGTTCAGTTAAAGGGTTAGTTCATTCAAAAATGAAAATTAGCCCATAAATTACTCACCCTCAAGTCATAGGTGTATATGACTTTCTTCTTTCAGACGAATCCAATTGGAGTTATTTTAAAAATTGTCTTTGATCTTTCAAGCTGTTTAAAAGCACTCAGTGGCTACATTTACATGCACACCTTTTGGTTCATTTGGACTAAATTCATTACGATTGATGAATCTGATTGTAGTGTTTACATGAATGCTAAATAAAGTGATCGGGTTGATGTGTGCATTTATATGTCACAAGCTTCAAATCGGAATAGATTTTTTGACATGCGCACACTGCCCAAATAATGAAAGTGACATAGATAATATAGAGTTTCTCACTGTTTGCACATAATAACCATTCTCCTACACATTTTCTTTATTTGTTTTTAAATAAAAATTAATATTTGCCCATTTATGGATAAATATACATATAAACCGCTGTGCTGTGCTGTTCATATTTATCAAGCGAAAAAAAAAAAAGCCCCTCCCCTCACCCAAAACGGGTTGCCTGTGAATGAGTATCCAAAACAAGGTTGTCCTGCTCCACTTCACAGTTGCTGAGTGAAAGAAGAGTTTTATAAAGACAGGACACGCATTTATACAACACTTTATTCAAAAGTAAGAGCCTCTTGTTCCGTGCGTCATACCTCATTACGTTATTCACTTCATTTACAGCGATATCGTTGACTTGATTGCAAATTATTGAACAGATACCATTTAAACTGAACTGAGCCGCATGATGACATCACTGAATTCAATGATGAACTGCCTTTAACTGTCATTTTGCATTATTGACACACTGTTTTCCTAATTAATGTTGTTCAGTTGCTTTGACGCAATCTTTTTTGTTTAAAGCACTATATAAATAAAGGTGACTTGACAATTTCTGCGTCATTGCACATGTGCAGTCCTTCGAGTGTTTACATGCATGCTCAATCATATTAGAAGAGGAATAAACCACCCCCTTCAATCGGATTGAAATTTCATTTGGATCAAGCTCAATCGGATCGATTAAGGTGTTTATATGAACGGTTTTCAATCCAATTGAGCGTCAATCCGATTTCAAATGGATTGTTTGGGTGCATGTAAACGTAGCCAGTGAGTTTTGCAGTGCATCAGTCCAAAAGCTCCCTTCCATAAAATAAGTGTCTCACACAGCTCCAGGGGCCTTTGTAAGAAAAATATCCATATTCAAAACATAATAATCACTTTAATCTAGCTTGCGACAAAAGTTGTACACGGAAGCAGTTCCAGGCTGATGACGTATGAGGGCATAGCCGGAGAGTCTTGTGAAAACCAACATTTGGAGCAAAGGAAGCGAAGTTTTCTTACTTTAGCAAAGGAAAACCAGTCTCCTCTTGGCTTGTATAGAAATCCTCCAACATTGTTCTTTACAAATCCTCGTTTTGTACTTTTAATTCGTGACCGTTGACACTTATGAGCGGCACATACGCAAAGCTGACCTCATACATCATCCACCTGGAACTGCTTCTGTGTACAACAGTGAGCGCAAGCTAGATTAAAGTGATTATTACTTTTTAAATATGGTTATTTTTCTTACAGAAACGAATCGATTCGCTACAGGAGGCCTTTGTTCACCCCACAGAACTGTGTGATACACTTTTTATTAAGGATGGGCGCTTTTTATTTAACTTCTTTGGGACTGTGCAACACCCGTTGAGTGGCATTAAACAGCTTGAAAGATCAAAGACAATTTTTAATACAACTTCGACTGGATTCATCTGAAAGAAGAAAGTCATATACAACCTAGGATGACTTGAGTAATTTATGGGCTAATTTTCATTTTTGGGTAAACTAACCCTTTAAATTATTAACAGGTACAAGTGGTACTGTAGTACTTGTACTTTTTTAAAGCAGAATTTGAAGGTATAAGAGTATTTGAAAGATTATTTAAATGCCATTTGGCTATTGATAATACTATTAATACTATTTTTCTTAAAAATGATTCAGAAATAGTAAAAGTGGTTAATTGTATTAAAGAGTTTTCCTCATTATCAGGTCTTAAAATGAATATAAATAAATCATTGCTGTTTCCACTTAAAATGTAACTTAACGCAATTACACGGTGTTCCTCTATAACTATATATAACACGGTAACATATTTAAGAGTTATTATACATAAAGATGAGAATGAACACAATGTGCTCAATTTCAAGCCTATTATTAACAAAATTAAAATAAAAGGTAATATTAGGCTTTAATGGTAGGGTATTACTATCCAAAGCAGAAGGGACATCAAAATCTGTTTATGTGTCTTTAGCTTTAGATATGCCATGTAATGTGTACAAAGTGAAAAGGACAAAATATTTTTTTTATTTTTTTTATGAAGGAATAGACATTATTTAAGAAAGGAAATGTTATGTAAACAAAAAAGCAAAGGTGAATTATCTGTGCTTAGTTTTGAATCTTTAAATAACACATTCAAGGCTAACTGGTTAATTAAATTCATGAAAGAAAATGACAGCATGTGGTAAACATTTCCAAAACATGTTCTGCGTGATGTATTTTATAGATCCTCTGTTGAGACGTGATTTAAAAATCATTAAACTGCCTGTGAAATTAGCTAAATTTCACAAAGAAGCTTGATTGGCCTGAATTCTGGTGTATATGCACAACTTTTCCACAAATACATTATTTAGAATAATAAATGTATTCGATATAAAAATTGATTTCTCTCCTATAAAAGTTGGTATAAAAATTATATTGTGTTAGACAACTTTTAAATTCAAATGGTAATTTATTATTTTAATATGTGACTTCTTTTATCTTGTCTGTTTATTCATTTATGTTTGATAGGCTTTTTAAAAACTTTTTAAAGGTCCAAAGATGTTTCTTTTCTCTGGCTTTTGGTTTTTATTTTATTATAACAATTTTAATTATGTACACCACTGTTCAAAAATTTGGGATCGGTAAGATTTTTTTTTTTTTTTTTTTTAAATAACAGTTTTCTATTTTTATATACTTTAAAATGATTTATTCCTGTGGTGGTAAAGCTGAATTGTCATCAGCCATTGCTACAGTCTTCGGTTTAGATTATTTGAACACTCTGATTTATTATCAGTGTTAAAGTTGTGCTGTATAATTTTTGTTTGTTTGTTTGTTTTTTGGAAACTGTGATACTTTTTTCAGCTTTTCTGATGAGTAATAAGTTAAAAACAGCATATATTCAAAATGATAAAACTCTTCTGAAATCAGGTAAAAACCAAAGACAGGTTCATGGGTTCACAGAGGTCAACGCCTCTTAGCGGAAATTTGGGTTTCAATTATGACATGATCAAGCCTTGTTTGCTAATGGGACTTTGGGAGTTTATTTAAATCTTTAAACGGAATGCATGAAATTCAACCATGCACTGTTTGCCCACATTAAAGGTGGGGTATGTATTTTTTCAACATGGTAAAACTGTGGGTCTTTACATGTTCTAAAGAAATGCAGCAAAAACTGACATCTTAACATGGCTAGAATGTGCTTGTCGTGCAAAAGGAAGGTGTTCAAAATTGAACACCTTCAACACAGACAAACAGTGTGAGTTGACACGGTAAAATTTCACATGTTCACAAGTTTAAAGACTTTTGGCCCCATCTGCCTTCACCAACTCACTGGTTTAAAACAAGTGTGCTTCACACATCATGAGAAGTTAAGCCAAAAACACTGCCATTTCGTGGCTGGCTGCAGTATAGGTCATAAACCCCACCCTCTCCATCATTTTAGATAGTTCATCATGCTGATGTATGCTCATTCCAAACGAATCGCTGATGGCCTGAAACAAGATATAAAAAACAATAAAAATGGGGTGTGGTGTCATGATTGTGTGCTTGAGACTGGGTTCTGTGGGTTTTAGGCGGGATTTTGATACTGCAGCTCCGCCTCAGGATCCCTACTGCACAGAATTAGGCTCCAAATGACATCAGTGGTGCAAGATGACAGAGGCAATACTTATATGATTTGGCTGGTGTTGTAGTACTTAAAACCAGTCTTGGTTTCAAGACCAGTCTTAAGACCTTTTTTTTGAAGCACTTGGTCTTTTTTCTGTTTCAACCACATTTGTACTCGGTCTTACCTCTCAGACTAAGAGGACTCTGGATGTTTTTTCAAGACTGGTCAGTTTACGGTCATATGGACAATGCTATTATTTTTAAAGTGTTTATTGATTCAATATAAGGCCATTTTCATGCAGTAAATGTGGTGTTGGCCTTGACTCTGTCTCGTCATGCCTTGGTCTTAGTCTCGTTTTGGTCTTGGTCTCAGCTGAGTCTTGGTTCAGGTGGTCTTAACTACAACTATAGTCTTGGCCTCACTTTTCTATAGTAGAAGGAAGCCAATAATCACCTTCCACATTTACTGGCACTCCATGAATTAAAACAAAAAAAGCCGCAAACACTACCAATCTTCACCAATCACATTTACAAAAGTGTCCATCTCTCTGATGAGGTATTTAGATTTTTTTTAAATTGTGTTTATCATTTATAAATCACATTTTTATTTATATGAAATTTTATCTATGGCTACACTAATAGTTAGATGACTGGCTGTCATATATAATCGAGTTTAGCCATATTCAGTTCAGTATTCATAAAAACCCTTAACGCACACTAAATCCACACTGCTTCTTAGCGGTATTTAAAGCTGTCCCATCATGCATCATGTTCTGTAAATAAAAAAAGATGAGTATGTTTATGTTGGCACAACATTTGCAACTGCTTTTATCACCACAATTACTAAACTGCATCTTCTTTAATCAAGAATGCTGTTTTACTGAACAGACATTTACATTTTTATTTTTAATGAAGTACTGAATTGAATACTGAATATCAAAATAAAGCTTTGGAAACAACAATCAATGTAACCCACTGGCCAAAGACTGCAGCCCAGAAACATCTTGCACACAGTAAAACAAGAAGAAAATTGGTAAGACATGCACAAGGCTCTGCAACTCTTTAGATGATGATTGAAAGAGGTTATTTTATCTATACATTATTTTAAAAAAAGAATATATATATATATATATATAAAATATATATATATTATATATATATATATATATATATATATATATATATGAAACACCTTTTTCTCAGAGAAAGGAGTGGATTGGATTGGATAATGATGTGAAGCCACTGGCAAACTACCAGGAACAATGTTAATTTCAATTTAAGAGTCCCACTTGATATGAAGACAACCGCTTGTGTGTGCGTGTGCGTGTGCGTGTGCGTGTGCGCGTGTGTGTGTGTGTGGTGTGTAATTGCACAAACAGTGCAGAGGATTTGAGATTTTTTAAGAACACAAAAGGGAGTTATGTCAACTACACCTTTGATAAAATATTTGTTTTGCGTACCCAATTGAACCAATGTGTTTTACAATGAGTAAGCTCATTTAAAATGTCATTTTTGACAAACACTGATTGTATTTCTTTTTTGTCACATTTAAGTGGCGTGGCACTTTAAAATAAATAAAGCCTCTACGAAATGGGACGTAAATAGCCTTAAATAAGCAACTTTAATTTTCAATAAAAAATTAATTAATTAATCAACCTTTATTTATACATTATATTTTATAATTAATAAAATTAATAAAAAATTAAGCTTTTTAAAAAATGTAAAAATTAAAAAAAAAATAAACCAAAAAATTAATTAATTAATTAATTAATTAATTAATTAATTAATTAATTAATTAATTAAAAATAAAAAAGGATGCCCATTTCCACCTAATGTAAAATAATATATGTAATTCGTATTGGTGTTCAACCTTTATTTATACATTATATTTTATAATTAATAAAATTAATCTTAATTTAGAAAAGATTGGTTTCTCTATATCAAATAAAATAAAGGTTTTGCTATGCTGAGATGTTACTTAAAATCATCTATATACTGTAACTAGCATAAAGGAGGAATTATGTAACAACAAAACATGACATTGGACAAAGATCTGTGTTTAGATGAGAATTTCCACCTAATGCTAAATGTTACCCTCTAACATGTACTTGTACGTACTGGTGTGGCACATACTTTTATAGGGGATACATTATAATGTAGGTTTTATGTATATGTTATATGTATTCTTAATTAAAATTATTATGTTTCCCTGCTAATTATTTGTTTCCATATAATAAACATTACGGCTTTTGGTGAATGGATATGCTACTTAGAAGAATCCATATAGCGTAAAAGAGGAAATAACTAAATCCATATAGCGTAATTAAAAAACAATAAAAATCATATATATATATATATATATATAATAAAAAAAAAAGATTAAAATTTGCATTCCAGACGGCTCCTTTAAATAAGCGGTGTCGTAGATCCTTCATGAATGAAGCCACGTGATCAAACATCATATGACGTCTGATGATTTCAGTACAAGAGAAAGCGAATCCGAGCAACAATAACACATCGGATTTCGCTCAAGTACGCTTCCTCTACACACATATACACGCTCATACAGAAAGGCATCTGTTATAACAGGTGAGTCGACTCGATTATTGTTACATCAATTGTGTGACAGTGTTGTTGTTGTGCTGAGTGTGCATGCACGCCTCCACTCACTCTCTTCACATAAATATACCTGAAGCAGCTGTATAAACGCACGTGTATTTATTATTCAAAATGCAAACGAGCTCCTGTGTATCATAAACACATTTAATAAGCGTGACTGGAGTCAGAGAAGCACAGCCTATGGGGATTCCCTGTGAGGATTAGAGGCATTATAGTGACAGCTAGGGGGATGTGCAGAAATGCGCGCGCGCGCGCACTCACATACACACACACATACATCAGCACAAAGCTGCTGTTTCATCATAAGGGCGCTGTGCGCTTCAGCATCAGGTAGGGCGCGTGTGTTTGTCGGTATCAAATGATGCTGTATTCATATATAAATGGGCGAATGGAGTCTTTTATTATCCAGTCTTTCCTTCAAAGATCTATGACAGGTAAAAAAAATCGGAGTGAAAGAGGGTTTCATTTGTTCGAACGCTATTCAGAAAAAAAGTGTATCGCTTTGTTTGTTTGAATCGGATCGTGGATGCTGCTGATTCATCATAATGCTGTTCGGTTTATGCATGCCTATAGCTCAGGAATCAGTTCCCGGATCTATTTATTTGTCCGTGTGATGAGTATCTGTATAGTAGACTATGACATTAAGAAGCAGATGACTTTTAGTGTGATCTCATTTGCGAGATGTTTGTTAATAAACGTGTGTGTTAATGAACGCTGTTTGTTAATGTGCAATGACCTGTTAGAATGCTTGAGTATCTGTCAGTTTTAATTCTGCCAAATGTAAATTCCTGATAAACTTTGATCACTGTCTTAAGACTGATCTAAGGCTCCTTTTCTGAATTTGCTTGCTCTTTATGTTACAATACGCATAAAACAGGAGCAGCAGGAGCAGGTTTTTGTTGACCACAATTCTAAGCATCAAGAGCACTTCTGAGTCTTGACTGCCATGAGCATAATGTGATCCATATTGAGCTGAAGGTTAGAGTGACACTGTAAAAGCTTTTTTAATATAGTGCATTACCCATGACTTTATACCCTGTCTGTACTTTAGTAAAAAAGCATGTTACATTTTACTTCTGATTTATTTTTACAGTATTGCAGATAAATGTTTGGACACAGCTTTTGTCTGGCATTGCACTCACTGTATGGTATTGCTATGTCCTGGTTACAAAACAAAAGCTGTTGCAAATTTTCAGCATTATTGCCATGAAAAACAAAGACAGTGTTCATTAAACACACACTGACGACATGCCAGGTTGTGTAATTAAGTTTAATACATTAATACATTTAACTTGGTGTCCAACTTTTCATTATATAGTTGAATCTTGTCTGAATGTATGGCAATGTGGTTTTATCCAGTCCATGTAATTAAGTTTAATACATTAATACATAATCTTTTAACTTAATCAACAATAGCTTGGGCAGACCTAAATCTGCCTTGCATATAAATCTTTTAACTTAATCAACAATAGCTTGGGCAGACCTAAATCTGCCTTGCATATATAAGGATGCCCTTTTGTGTCATAAACTCCATCTATTCATATGTAATTACCCCTGCCAGAGCAGGTAACAAGAACAGATGAGCACCTTCATTGAGCAGCAGGGGATTAGATAGCGGCTTTCTTTTGAAAGATGTATGGTCTATCGCATGCCTTCTGTAAATCCAGCCTCCCTTTTGCCTATGATACAGGCTTTGACTGGTGTTTCTATTTAACATGAGCTCATGAGCCACTCATTGGCTGAAACTGAGCTAGGACAGGAGTTGATGCAACCCAAAGAAAGTCTTTAATGAGTGGAGGAGGTGCTCCTCGTATCTTCCAATTCTTATGCCATCTCTGCAGAAATTACAGTCCCTGAAAGAGTCCTTAAGTACAGTGTTATCTGGATGCAGAGCTCTAACAGCACAGGACTCCAGAAAAGATCAATAGGGATTTGGGGGGTGTTGGGAGGGGTGTCGATGATGAAATTCAGTGTAAGTGAGGTCTTTTTTTTTTTTTTACTGCAGTTGTCTTTTGCCTGCTGTTGCTAGGCGTTTTTCTTTCTTTTTTTCATTCTTTGAGATGTAACACTGCAAAAATGTTTTATTTTAGTTTTATTCAAAGATGTTCATGTAGAGTAGAAATAACAAGGAGTAGGCCATCAGAGAGCTTAAATTTAACAAACAACTGTGTTTAAAGACATAAATAACTCTCACCGGATGTCACAGAATATTTTTTTTTTTTTATTCATACCACATTATAGTGCATTCTAATTTCGGCTAGTCTGGAGTAAGAATGGAAATAGTATGTAAACTGACACATTCTGATTTTGGTTCCTTAATTTCAGTTCCTTAAGTTTACTTTTTCTTTCTCCCATGTACATTGCCCTATCACAAAAGAAAAATGCAGATGATCAATAACTCATTTTTTATTTTATATATATATATATATATTATATATATATATATATATATATATATATATATATATATATATTATATATATATATATATATATATATATATATATATATATATATATATATATATATATATAATATGTAAGGCCCCCCCCCCCCCCCCATAGATGACCTCTTTTAGCTGGTCAACAGACCATTCAAACTTGTTAATTAATTGCAGTACAATGTACACATGCTCAATTTATATATATATTTTTTGATTGCTTTAGCTTGTCTCTTTTCCTACATGCAGGTCTTTTCCCAAATCCCATTTTCTAATCACATTTGTCCTCCAGGTACATTCTCTCCTCTTTATTCTAACGGCGTTCTAGTATTCAGCTTGTATGATAACTCAGATATTTAACTTAATTTTTGGCAGCTTTACTCCAAGTCCAAACGTCTCCCCTGTTATTTAAGTCTGACATGAAATGAGTTTATGAAAGCTTAATTTTCTCATTCTAGTTTTGCATTCTAAGCCTTACCCATGTTTGCGGCTACAAAATCAATACAGCATTGAAAAAGAATCTTTTTACTATGTTTCAGGGTGACTCCAAATGTCAATAATGAATCTACCTTTCATTGAGTTCACAAATTCAATCTCTTTGCCGAAGTTGGACTCCATTGTTATCACAGCTGACTGATTAGGCTTTTTCCTGAAATGCAAGCAGGGTTGACTTTGAGGGAATACTTCTCAAGATATTCTTGGCCAGCCCTACTCATCTATCGCTGCAGTTTCCCCTATCAACAGTGCTACTCTTGGGTTATTGACTGTTAATGGTGCATCATCGCTTCTTCACTGCTGAAAGAATAATTTGCATCTCTTCACGCTCTGAATAGCCTCCAGTTTATGGCTTCCCTGCCCTCTGCGCATAAATTGATGCCCGTCTTGAAGAAACACAACCTCAGCCATCAGCCGAGTCTGATTTTTAATTTGCAGTTAAATGGTGCTCGACACATGCAGCTTGTTTGATAATTGACTTGACTCTTTTGAAGGGAGAGATGATTAGATCTGCAACACCACTACTTGTTTTCTCTTCTTTTATTTCTTTTTTAGTTGTGCTCGATGAGGCATATAAAAAAGAAGTGCTGATCATGCATGAAATTAAAAATAGGGTTTCTAAGCCAGTGGCAGTCTTAATTAAGGGGCACCATGGCTTCCGAGAGGTCAGCAGGTTGGACAATATCTTGAATGTACATTAGTGTGCTGAAACCTCATGGCTTTCACTAAAATATACAAGACTTTTTCCATTATCATTCCATTGTTCTTCTCACTAGCTGTGCTCTGTGTCATGAGTGGTACAAGTGGTGGGCTTATGGGGCTTAAAGGGATAAAGAAATATATTCACTCTATATCATTCCAAAACTGACTTACTTTCTAAGTCTCAGTGTGCTTGTGTGTGTGTTTTGTATGTGTGTCTTAACAGTGCAAGTCAATGGTCACCACCAAACATTCTTCAAAATTTCCTCTTTTGTGTCCCTTGAAGAATGTAATGTGTCAAGTAATAGTCACTTTGGATAAAAGCGTCTGCTAAATGTAATGTAAATGTAATTCACAAGGAACAAAGATGAGGGTGAGATGACAGGATTTTAATTTTGGGTGAACTAGGGCCTTTAATTTTAATGCCCAAAGTGTTAAATGACTGGTTGTTTCTTTTTCAACTTAGACAATATATAAATTAATAGGTTTTAAAATATGTGGTATTTAAGATAAAACATGTTTTTGAACATTCCTTCGAACTATACCTTTGCATTTTTTAGAAGTATGACTTGAGGAGTAAGGAAATCCCTAGAGCTAGTGCATGTAGATAATATAAAATTACAAATTAAAATAATCTACAACATGACTTGAAATAATGCCTTGCTTTATCAGGCACACATGGAATCTGTGCATCACAGAAAGTCTAATTTTGTCTAACTTGAATGTGCTTTTTAATCTGCCAATAACAGTAAACTATAAGCTCTGTTTAAAACTTTTAAAAAACTTTAATTCTGTTGACCTTCCTCAAAAATCAGGACAGGAAAGTACTGTAGTGTTGACCCTTGTGCCTTTTTATTATTTGACCTACAGTAAGCCTCCCCCATAGATGACCTCTTTTAGCTGGTCAACAGACGATTCAAACTTGTTAATTAATTGCAGTACAATGTACACATGCTCAATTAATATTCTTTTTTGATTGCTTTAGATTGTCTCTTTTCCTACATGCAGGTCTGCAAGTCTGACATGAAATGAGTTTATGAAAGCTTAATTTTCTCATTCTAGTTTTGCATTCTAAGCCTTACCCATGTTTGCGGCTCCAAAATCAATACAGCATTGAAAAAGACTCTAATCTTTTTACTATGTTTGAGGGTGACTCCAAATGTCAATAATGAATCTACCTTTCATTGAGTTCACAAATTCAATCTCTTTGCCAAAGTTGGACTCCATTGTTATCACAGCTGACTGATTAGGCTTTTTTTCCTGAAATGCAAGCAGGATTGACTTTGAGGGAACACTTCTCAAGATATTCTTGGCCAGCCCTACTCATCTACTATCAACAGTGCTACTCTTGGGTTATTGACTGTTAATGGTGCATCATTGCTTCTTCACTGCTGAAAGAATAAAAGTACTGTAGATTATTTTAAGCCTGCTTATTGCTGACTTTAGAAATTAAACTGAGAAGAAAGTATTTCAATAAAAATGCATTTGTATCACTTTGCAAGTATCTCATTTAAAGGTTCATATCTTTAAATGTAAACAGCATTTGTTGGAGCCATGGTTTGTGTGGTCAGGCAACAAGAGTGTTCTGACAAAGAGTATTTTATGTTAACATCAGCATAAAATACATATCAGAAGACTCATCTTGATGAATGTTTTGTAGTTTAAATCAGACATTCTGAAAAATCCTACTCTTCTGAATGCACAAAATGTTATAAGAAGAATCAACTCTGCACCTTCAAACATAGATAAGACACTTTGCTTTTCAATGCCTTGGTGTTTAGTATGCAGGAATCAAGTATAGCTGTGATTTAGAGCCTAGAAGTTGATACATTGCTTTGTGTGCTACTATGGCTGGTTCATCTTGTTAAGGAGAACTGAAGCTATGAAACACTGCGTATTTGTGCATTTTCATTTTAATTTGGTCACACTTTAGTTTGGGAAATAAGTCTCTCTATTAACTACCACTTTTACCTCAATAAACTCCTAATTTACTGCTTATTAATGGTTAGTAAGGTAGTTGTTACAGTTAGTTTAGGTGTGGGGTCGGCTTAAGGGATCTAAAATATGGTCATGCAGAATAAGGCATTAAAAAGTATTAATAAACAGCCAGTATGCTAGTAATGTGCTAATAAGCAACTAGTTAATAGTGAGAATTTATCCCTAAACAAAAGTGTTACATTTATTATTATTTTTATTTATTTATTTAGTTATTTTTGCTGTGCTTGTTGTTATACATCTTGTTTTAGTTTTTAAATGTAACATGAAATTAGTAATTCAGACTGTTAAAGCTATGAAGTTGCAAATACAGTTACTAAGTAGCTTGCTTATTACATGCCAGTTTACAAAATACAAAATACTGCCATATTAACGAATCACAATCACATATTTCAGAGATCAGTGTAAAAACCTCAGGAGCAGTGAAATTAGTTTGTTTTCTTTTATTGGTGGGTCACATTGTGCTGTAGAGGACGGGTAAATGGGGCAGGTTGGTGTTTCTTTAGCATAGCCCATCCCAATGGCATCCATCTGTGTACTAGTCCCTGAGGCCTTGGTTAAGGAAGGCAATCATTAACACATGACACTGGGACACAAGGCCACAGTGCTTTTGTTGGCTCAGCGTTTATCATATGTATATGTACTGAAATTTATTTATCATTGCATGTATCTCTAGACCTTGCAAGTTCTAAACACCCTCTAAATTTATGAATGCCGGCAGGGTTTGAAGGTTGGAAATGATTGCTGTGGTCATTTGAGTTCAGCTACACAGCCTCCTAATTGGTGCCTTGGTTGGGGTCCTTGCTGAGATCAGGGGTTTTTACCCTTCGTTTTGCAAATAGCCCAAATGTGCTGATGACACATTTTTCACAAGGCTGTTTCCTCCATCACCCCCCATGTTCCCTCGTTATTGTTTTTTGCCCTCTCTCTTTCTCTCTCTATTACTTCACCTGCTTTCTTGTAAGTGGCTTCACTCAGCATTTTCTGTTTTCCTGTGGATCTAATGTCTGTTCTCCACAGATAATCAGCTCTGATTTGTCAGAGTTTTTCTCAGTGGTTTTAGTCAGCTATACGCTTGTTTGACATCATGTGTCTGTCACTATTTCTGGGTCTGATCGGATCCCAAAGTAAACAACAAACAGTTCTAGTATACAGTAATACTGCAGGAAAATCATCCTAACCTTTATCTTCATACCTAAATATAAGCTGACCAGACAGTTATTCCAGCCTGGAGACTGTAGTGTACACTGTGAGTTTTAAAAGCTTAGCTTAAATGTGTGCTATGAATAAATAGTGCTCATAAACAGCTGTTGAGATACCTCCTCACTTCTCCTCTTTTAAAACATTTTTTTTCTTTTTTGTGGCAAACTTGTTAATTTGTGGTAAATTTGTCAGACTGCTAGAGGTTTGCAGTTCTTCACTATTAATGATAAACAATATAACAATAACAATAAACAGTCACTATTGGCAAGTAGTTTTGTGGCAAATATCTACTGCTGGAAACAATTCCAGCTTTCTCTAGTGTCCAGCAAACCTGTAGCAACAATTTCTATACTTCTGATGTATGGTGTCCACTACAGTGGACAGATATATACATTTTAATCCATTTTAATCATCTAAAGTATGTTGTTTCATGCAAACCACCGTCCTAACCTTTGACCCTTACCTTACCTTTGACTGTCTTCTTTATATGTAATTGTTATTATTTTTATTTAAAATATCAAAATATTTGGTGAAGCAGAATATTTAGCATTATCTTCTGTTGTAAAATACATAAATTGGGGGTGGGGGGGGATACAATAGGAAATGCTTATTGTATTATTAATGTTCAAATATATATGTTAAGTCCACACACACACACACAAGCAGGTGATTTCAGCATGTTTGGCAGCCAATAGTGTGGCAGAAAGCCACCAACCCAAAAGGTGTGTGTGTGTGGTTGTACAGAGAGAGAGAGAGAGAGAGAGAGAAAGAGGCATGTCTTATAGCTGCTGCTGTCTCTGCCCATGTGACAACATCCCCACTGTGACACATCTGCTTCAGTTCTATCCCTGCATGCTCTTCTTAGAGCATCATCTCTGTTAGTCAAGTCAAGTCACCTTTATTTATATAGTGCTTTTAACAATACGGATTGTGTCAAAGCAACTGTACAGCATTAATTAGGAAAATAGTGTGTCATAATGCAAAATGACAATAGTAATTACTCAGTTAAAGGCAGTTCATCATTGAATTCAGTGATGTCATTATCCAGCTCAGTTTAGTTTAAATAGTATCTGTGCAATCAAGTCGACGATATCCCTGGAAATGAAGTGTCCCCAGCAGCAAGGAACCAAAACTCCATCAGTGACAGAATGGAGAAAAAACCCTGGGAGAAACCAGGCTCAGTCAGGGGGCCAGTTCTCCTCTGACCAGACGAAATCAGCAGTTCAATTCCAGGCTGCAGCAAAGTCACATTATGCAGAGGACCGAACTGGTTCCTGTGGTCTTGTCCCGGTGGCCGTCTGAGGCAAGGTCTTTACTGGGGAACTGTCTCTGTTGCTCATCTAGTTGTACTGGTCTCCGCTGACATTCAGGGCTGTAGAGGTCCTTTCTAGGTGCTGGTCCACCATCTGGTCTGGATACGTACTGGATCCGGGTGACTGCAGTGACTATCTGATCTGGATACAGACTGGATCTGGTGGCTACGGTGACCTTGGAGTAAGAGAGAAACAGACTAATATTAGTGTAGATGCCATTCTTCTAACGATGTAGCAAGTACATCGGGTGTAATAGGAAGTCTGTTTCTGTTGTCTGTTATGATAATAAGGTCTTTGGCCAGGTAAGATATTGTTTTTCCCACATTTATGCAGCACTGCTAATCATCTAGCCTATTTTTTTAGCTTAATGATATACAGTATGTTGTGAATGACCCTAACTTTATTAAAGCGTTATCCAAGCATTTTGATTAAAATAAAACCAGCACTATAATGGGTTTGTCTTTCCAGGATCTGATATTGAGGTCTAAATAGAATTGTAAATCACCGTAAACAATTGATACTTGGTTAAATTTTCTGTTTATTGTTGGTTTGGTGCTTCTGAAATGCTTTTGGTTGTTTGCAGTAATCACTTTTCATAGTTATACCTTGGTTGTTACAGCCCTGTCATTTTATGTTTTGTTCTATCTCTGTGCCGTTTTGCTGTGTCCTGATTGGTGCAGCCACATCCAGTGGTACTTAAAAAAAAGTAGTTGATGTGTTCTGGGCAAAACGTTAGCAAAGAGAGTTTGATTGTGTAGTGCAGCAGAGTTTGTCTGTAAAGAGACTTGCTTAGCGAGATTTGTTTATAGAGCGTGTTTGTAAATGCAGATTGTTTGTTTGGATTGGGATTGTGTTTGTTGTCTGTGCTTGGTGCATTTGATGTTTTCTGACTCTGATTTTGAATTGCCCTCTATAAACTCTTGTCTTTGTAAATACGTTTGCTAAATTGTTTAACACTTGTGAAGTAATGGGTCTGAAGGCAGTTTTGTTTATTCTAAACTTTCTTGATCTTCATTTATGGTAAGTCAGGTAAGTGAACTTTTTTCTTAGTTATATAGTTTTTTTTTAAATAAATAAATAAACACTATATATTTTTATTTTGGCCTAGTCATCTTCTGAAGTTGATCTCCTATTTTTTAATAAAAGCACTATTGTTTTTTAAACTTGCTGCCTTTCATGCTACATCCTTTACATCCTTTTGGCATAAAAGAGTGCAGCAGAAAACAGAACTGCAGTTAATAATGTTGCCCTGAACTGATATGTACTATTTGTGTTTCTTGCCTCAGAAAGCACTAAGAAAGAGAAGGCATCACTATATATTTTTTTTTATCATACTTAAGATTAGAGATTTGATATGAATGATACCTTAAATTATGCTGCTTGTTGAGGAGAGATGTTGTCACCTTGGAATTATAAGCTCTATCTGCATTCCTAGTGGTTTTGAGATATTGAGCTTCAAAGTTTTTGCATTCCATATACTCTATAGATCGAACATTTTTGTTTTTCAGATACAAAGCCCCAAAATGTACACAACTTAAAAAAAATCATATAATGTAAAGTCACAGAATAGGAATTTGTTAATAACTCTATTTTGACAAAAATGTCAGCTAAAACCTTATAATACCAAAGTGACGATGTGCTGTAGATGTTCTTTCAAGGCCTAATTGTTGTCACTTGGTGAATGATGAAATAGGTTTAAAAAATCCCATTATGGAAGCCTTTCATTGAGGGAGGAGCCTTTGTCATATGTAGAGAGCAGAATAGAGTCACTGAGTAACCACCCAGTTCACCCTATACTCAAAGTAACAAATGTAAAAACCACTTGTTTTTTTTTTTTGCTATGACTCTATTTTGCAATCTGTTGCATTTGACAGTTTTCAACCAGGAAATTCTATTCTATTTCATTCTATTTCAACAAAGAGAAATTAACATATATTCCATCTTAGAAATGTATTGCATGAATTAAATTGAATTTTGGAATAGATATTAATGATCAAATCATGTGTGTCCACCCTCTGTACTGAGAAACAATTGTCTGAACTTTGAGAATTCTCTATTGTATTCACAGACCTTTCGAGTGGGGCAGTGGAGAGTGGGTCTCGTGGTATGACTACTACAAACAAGGGCAACAAAGCACTAAAGGTAAGTTCAGGTGATATTTCCGGTAAAAATGCTTCTTAATTCAAATCAGCAGAAGAAGAGTATTAAACCACACAATAAATCACACTGCAATTACACTTATGGAAGCCCGTTTCTGCAACTGAATAAAAAATAAAGAAAGGTAATTTCTCACAATTCTTCTTTTTTTCCACAGAATTGCATGATAAATATGTACAGTTGCAAGTTATAAAGTCAGAACTGTGAGATATAGACTACAAATTGTAAGATTTTTTTTTCTTAGAATTTTACTTTTTAACTCTTTTATATCTCATAATTCAGAGAAAAACAATTGAGTTGTGAGACGTAAACCCACAATTAGGAGGAAAAAAAGTCAGAATTGTGAGATAAATGTCCTTTTTTAATTTATTTTTATTCAGTGGTGGAAACAGGCACATTTCCTATTGGTAACAGCAAATGCATACGCTACCATGAACTAAAAAATTAGATATATGTTATACAGCACTGAGAAAGTTAACATACTGATATGCTTTTTAACCTTAAGATTACTATTATTCTTACCCTTCCTTTTCTCACTTAGAGAGAGAACTTTACTGTACATGTGCTGGATAAGGCTCATCACTGCAGTTTATTAAAGATCATTTCAGTTGCCCTCAGTCTCCCCTGGCCTCCTTTCACTCACTTCTCTCTTGATCTTGTCCCATGTGGGTCCCTGCAGGTGAAGCGAGAGCCAGGTGAAAATGGCACAAGTCTTACAGATGACGAGCTGGTGTCTATGTCTGTGCGGGAGCTGAACCAGCACTTACGTGGTCTGTCGAAAGATGAGATCCTGCAGTTGAAACAGCGGCGGCGCACGCTCAAAAACCGTGGCTATGCTGCCAGCTGCCGCGTCAAACGTGTCACACAAAAGGAGGAGCTGGAGAAACAGAAGGCGGAGCTTCAGCAGGAGGTGGAGAAACTCGCCTCGGAAAATGCTAGCATGAAGGTGGAGCTTGATGTGCTGCGCTCCAAATATGAGGCTCTCCAGAGTTTTGCCAGAACTGTGGCCCGCAGCCCTGTTGCCACTGCCAGGGGCCCCATCACATCTGTCATAGGGCCCCTCATACCAGGAAAAGTGGCCGCCACCAGTGTCATCACGATTGTGAAGTCCAAAACAGAAGCACGGTCATAATGCACAAACGGGGAACATTTGTAAGTATATTGGTCAGCGTATTTATCAGGCACAGGGTTACTTATGTTATATGCCGTGATAAAATTCAGCAAGATGATCTGCTTTGTGACCATAAAAAATCTAAACAGACAACACTAAAGTCCCTCTGATGTCATTTACAACCCTTGTTGTTAATGAACGACAATTGTTATCAGCGTATCATTTATCGGAATATTTCACACTTGAGGTTCCACAAACATTATTAGAAAAATATGCCATATATACTGAAAAAAATTATACTACATATTTTTAAGGTAAGGGGTGGCAAACAATTTATTTTAGTTACATTTTGAAAAAAATTATTTTGAAAGTTAGTCATCTAAATGTGTTTATTTAAATGTAGCTAAGATAAATTGATTGCAACAACTTATCTTCAAATTTCTTTTTAGAAAATTCAATTAATCTTTTTTTTTTTCAGTGTAGTCACCGTCATGTTATACCAAACCAGAATAACTTGGTCCATGGAACACAAAATTTGTTTTTGTGCTGCTTTTTTCCACACAGTAGAAAATATATACTTACTAGCGAGTGTCACAAAAGTTTTTAAAATGCACCATAAATGTATCATGAAAACAGTCACATTGTAACATTTAAACCTCTTGTGATTAAAAACAAAACAACTGATGCCATTTGTCATCACTTAGGGTTACAAGTAACAACAGTAGATTACTTCTTAAAGTAGCTATTAAAGTAACACATTGCTTTTAAATTTACAAAAAAATATCTGAGTTTTTCAAATAAGTAACGCAAGTTACTTTGTTTTTCCATTTATTCATTATCACCTCTTCTATCCTCATGTTGAGTGAAAGGGCCTTTACAGTTGCCAAAAATATAACTTTTGGGTTTTTTGTTATTAAAAAAACAAATAAGCAAGCCAGGTTACAAAAAGTAACGTAATGGATTAATTCCTATAAAAAGTAACGCTATATTGCAATGCACTACTTTTAAAAATTAACTTTCCGCAACACCATTTGTTATGGACATCAAACCTAAAGCAGTGCATCTTATGACACAAAATATAAATACATGCATGTGCTAATGGAAGAGAAGGAGAGATTGTTAATGAATAAATTGAATTGGAGTGTGTTACTTATGGAAATATTTTTATCCTTTTTGGGGCTTGACAGACATGGCCACTGTATGCTTTTGGAATGACATGAACCCTCATGTCAATCCAAAAACATTAATTTTCTCATTTTGGGTTAACTGTTCCCTTTCGCGCCAACTTGAGTTACCTGTGCTTGATATTGTCCACTGACTGATATACAGATGGGGAAAAGTAAATTTATTCACTATTCTATCAGAAATGGCGGTGTTCCCTTAAGACATATGGATCTTGTAATTCACAAAGCTAGCAAAAATTCTTTTCATCTATCAGTTTTCTTTCCTGTTAAGTTCAATTCCATTAGTGGAATGATGTTTACAAGTTATATTCTGAGGAATATGACCAGGAGAGGCAATAAACTACTGTATTTATGCATGGGAGAGCAGAGGCTCTGTTGAGCTGTCTGGCAGGTGATGTTCATCTTTTGCAGACATGAGAAAGCCTTTTCTTAAAGATATCGTAGAGAGAGGAGGCATTTACTTGTTTTTAGAAAAGTTGGTAAACCGTGTTGGTAAAACTGATCATTCTAGCTTTGTTCGGCGTCGTAGAGCTGTAGTTTTGTTGTTCTGTGCTTTGTGTGGATGGGCTGGTCTCAGTTAATTTTCCCGAAGCAACCCAACACAAGCTTTATTGTTGAATTGTTAGCAAATGCTCTCTGATGTCTTACTCCAGCTACTTTGTTGTTTTTCTTTCCTGAATAAGAGAAAAAAAAAGTTTAATTTAATTTATTTATATGAACAAAAAATAGTTTGATATCAATTTTGCAATTGTACCAAAAGTGGCTTATTATTGAAGTCTGATTGCTTTTCTAGTAAGTAGGCGCGTGCAGTGGGGTAGCGCGTGGCGTGCTGTGTATGTGGTCAGGTGGCAGTGTTGTTCACTCTGTAAGTGTCCAGCTGTATGTATTAAATGAATATTATAAAGTAATATTGATGGTGTACAGAAGCCAGTTGTTCATATGGCTCCTTCCATATCTCTGTAATGAAGATGTCTTGCACTCAGAACATCTGGGTTTTGTTGAATGATATAATTTCCAGCTTTACTGCAGCTAACTATAACAAACCCAATGTGTAGCTTCATAATGGTGCATAGCCAGTCTGCAGTTCTCTTCCAGCACAGGTGGTTGGGAAAAACACAGTTTATCCTTAATGTTTGAGGGCAACAAAAATAGCAAGACCTGAATTTAAAGTTGAGGTTCTGTTCCAAAACCTAGTGAACTGTCCATTTTAAGGCATCATATATGCTCTCCCAACATGAAGACTGTTGAAAGCGACACCAAATAAGGAAGTATGGCATGGCATAGAACGAGTGACAAACTCGCTGAAAAAGAAATGCATCTATCTGTTCTCCAAACCACTATATAATAAACAGCCAATTCTTCGTGAGTAAAATAAGACAAGTAAAGAAATAAGTAGAATGCGACTTGATTTGAAAATCAATGTCAGCTGAACAGGAAAGGTGGATGATGTTATTACATTTACATTTATTTATTTGTATAGTGCTTTTCACAATACAAATCGTTGCAAAGCAACTTTACAGAAAATTACGTTTCTACTATATATTTAGTAGTAGCTTATCAGTGGTGACTGTCAGTTAATGTACATATGGCAGAAATGTACGGACAAATTAAGACGTAATTAAACAGACGATGAATAGTATTAACAGCAATTATTATATGATGCAATCAAACAATATGATGCAATCAAACTCATTTTTAAAAGGTTTGTATATAAATTAACAAAAGTTGAGTTTTTTTATCCAACACTTGTTTGTGGTATTTATTTATTGTTCATTAGACGTATTGTTGGTTAAACTTAGCAACTTTCTAACATCAAACTCTATTGAAATCAACTGTGAGTTCAGTGTTTTGACCTATATAGAATATTTTGGATCAGTCACTTACAGTACGAGGCTCTTTTTTAGTTCTGATGCTGCTTACCGTATGTCTACAGACAGCAACGCAGTCCCTCACTAGGGTTTGGAACAGAGCTATAATATTTAAAAAGTTAATTGACTGTCAACCCTGTCATCTTGCTCATGTTCTATATCTGATGGACAGATGTTGTCTTTGGATTCAGAGCAGAACTACATACAGTGCAAAGATGTTTGAAATAAGCTTCATGAGACTCCTCTGTGAGAGATGATCAGGGTAAGTGAAATGCACTAATGAAATGGGCTTATTTTAATATGCTATTCCCTGTTGTTATCTCAGGACATACAGTATGTTTAGTGTAATATAAAAATAAAAAGCACCAGAAGTACTTCATCTTGTCACCCTGATTGAAAATCAGCTGAATCAGTGAAGTGAACAGAATATACATAAAGTAATGCATATGACTTTTTCGCTCTATATTCCAAGTCGTATAAGGCTAAACAATAAAATGTAATTTATTCTTTGCAAATCATCCCCTTAAACATCAGTTCTAATAAAATGTGTTCACTCTTATACGAAATATTATGCACAATATAACGTTTATCATTCTTATTAAATTAAATGTGTAATAAGCAGGATAATGTACAGAGGCAAAATGAACCCTTCAGGGTGATAAAAGGTCTAATCCTGATCACCTAGTGGGGCTTATTTTACAGCCGAAACACATTGCTAAGTAATGAAGACAGCTTTCGTTTATGGATGAACTATTCCTTTAAGGAGAAATTAACACATTAAAACTGATTCACTGTGACAAGAATGCACTGCCCTCTTACCTCAACTCCACCTCACATTGTAGATTCAAGGCCAGATTCTGAAAACCTTTCTACCCGCCATCAGAAAGAGGTTTTGCAACAGTAAAATATGCATCCCACGTTATCACCCCATCTTGTTTTCTAGTTTTGAAAAGCACCTTTTTTAAAGCTCACATCACACATAATGCACTCAACTCATACTTGTTTCGCACAGCACTTCTCTGTGGTGTTTAATGTAGTTCTTGGATAAGTGCCACACTGTACCCTTATGTGCACATAAATTATTGATATTCTTGACCAATGATGTTTGTGGTAGTTTGTATTTTAGCACTATTGTAAAAGGACTGATGAGCAGAAAGATATTTAAGTGAGATACAGTCACCGCTGCAAAGCTAAATGTTTGTTTATTAGCTCTGTTCCAACACTAGTTAGCATCCTAGTGCATCATAAGCACATTCCTGACTCAAAGGCAGTTCCAGCAATCTGCTTTCTAAGAAAACCTGTTTTGGCCCAATTCTTAGCCTTTGTTGCATGCAGTATGTCCAATTCCAAAATTATCTTCTTTCAAAAAATTCCTCGAAAATGGTAAACATACTTCATACTTTTGTTTCATTCAGTATAGAAAGTATAGATAAACATAATTCAATTAATTAAAAAATGTGGATGCTTGGCAACATTCTTATGTCAGAATCAGTTGTAACTACAGACTGTGAGAAGCACTATCTGTGTCACTGTATGTCATTTCAGTTCCATTTCAGTTAACATGCCTATGTAGCTCACTAAGTTTGGGGACAGAGCTATTGTCATTGCTAAATTAACTGTATTGTGACTATATTCATTTAATGGCAGGCTATGCAACAGGCCTTTCATTGTTTTTATGGGTCTTGAATCATTAATGAATCCTATCAAAAGCAGAGATTTTTTTTTTCTTTCAGTCAGCACATTAATGCCAATGTTATCAAGCTTTAGGCGGATAATTCATCACTTTCTTTGTTTGCTGAGCAAGTGACTGCAAAGGGTTTTATATTTGGCACTAAGAGTAGTTCTTTGTCTCATATTCGTGGCTCAATAAAATAAAGATATCAAATGTGAGTTTAGGATTGGTGAACATTGATAGAATATGTTTTGGTTATTTTTATCAATGGGTTGTAATAAGATATATTGCAGTGCTTTGTATGAAACACCGTAACAAAATGGGTGAATTGTAACTATTTATTGATTAAATTGTTGTACTTTTTTGCAATTTAGATGCAACACTGTATTCATATTTAATGAGTGTGGATTTGAACCATGCAGTTAACCATTTTTTTCAGATGTGGCTAAGTTATTGATTTACTGTTGTACAGCTTCTTTTATTTTGTATATGACTAATAAAAATGTTTTGAGAAAGATCCAGAACTTGAGGGACTCAAATACTTTTTTTGAATATATACAGTATAATCATAGTTTCTCTCAAATTGTCATTTGAGAAATTTGTTACCCAGTTTGAGAGATATGATTATTATATAATTTAATATATTTTTGGTTATGTTCCATGGCATCGTTATTGACCCAGTTCGATTCATGTAAAAATAAACCAGTGGAGAAGGCTTATTGCTGTTCATTTTGGTTTTAGGAGACTGCTATCATTTAGATGGCACAATTTCTCTCTCTGTGATCCAAAAAAAGATGTCAGTCGACCTAGTTTAAGCAACCTCTGAGAACATATTTTTGCCTTGACGTGAGTAAAACACTGGAGTCATGAGCGATGTTGAGGTGTGCCTGTCCTAAATTTGGGTCAGTAGCATACAAGGCAATTTTTTTCCTCTGTTTAGAAATGTTCGCTGGCCTAAACGCTTCTTTTATTAGCACTTTTCTCTCAGCTTTTAAACTGTGGGCCTAAAAACAGAATTTCAATAAAACTGGCTCATGCAATTGTCCAAATTAATATGGTTTGATTACATGCATGTCAAAGCAGCTACATAACAACACTTGAAATGTATTATTAATATTATTATTATTTGTAATTTGATTATTTTTATATTCAAAAATAACTAAAACTGATATTACCATAGCATTACTGTAATAAATATCAAGGGGCATCTTGTCACTCCCAATATTCAAAATAGTTATTTGTCAATAGAGTAATCATTTATCATTGAGAGACCACTGAAATAGTGGTCCCTTCATTAAATTGGCAATTATTGTAGCTAATATAATGGTAATTATTGTAAAATATCTATTATCTAGTGGTTGACCTGTCCATGGAACATCAAGAGCTCCTCAGAGACATGCTCCCCTCCAGAGGAAAGCCCAGACTGCCCCCAGGATGTGAGTAATTTGGCACATGGAGGGGAGAGGTGAGCGGATGGGTGATGTAGGACAGCATTCGTCATTCTTACCCACTTCTGCAGCAGGTGCTTGCCCCAGATCTCTCAGCCTGGAGCCAGTGGCACAATTAATGGGGCCCATGCACCATCATAATCGAGACATTCACTCTTCCACATCTTTTATATCTAACAACATAACATCCTGAGAGAGAAATATAGCATGTCTTTGGCTGTGTTAGGAATAGAATACTTGCTCCCTATTTAAATGAGATTCTTTACAAATAGTATGTGAAAGGGATCATTTAATGCAACAATAATTGTTGCAAATGACAGTGTGCTACATTGTCACACGATGTTCAGTCCAGGCCAAATAATAAAAGAGATGTTTATTAATTTTATTTACGCTCATGTATTTGCTGTTGGATTGACAAAGCCTTGTCTGAAAATTTAAAAAGGCATTTAAAAGTCAGACCATATTAGACTATTTCGGTGCTAATAGACCTTTAAAAAACACTTTGAATGCTTAGCATTGTTAACGTGTTGCTGGCATGTTGTTGTTTTGTTAGCCTGCTTTGGGTCATTCTGTAATTTAGGGTACAGTTCATGTCCACTGATGATAATTATTTATTTGCCCTTACGTCCCTTAAATTACCATTTTTGGAGTGTCTGCTTTTTGAAGTGAGTGGATCTAGTGGTCAAAATAATGAGTAAAAAAAGTTAAATAGTGCATCCTAGTTTATGTACTTATGCACTATTATTTGCCATTTTTATTATAAATAGTGCAAGTAGTGTGCTCACACACACACAAAAAAAATAAAATACAAAAAAAACAAAGCATACTTTAAATACCCAGATAATGCACTTAATTAACCAAAAATAAATAAATAAAATAAAATGTTGAACTGTCACAGCTTTAATTACATGGTGAAGGAGGAAGGGCTATTACACTCTGGTTATGAATTACAAAATAAACTTATAAAATTCATACAGGTATATATTTAAACATTTCTGTACTTCTGTACTATGCACAATGACAAGCAGAATCTAATCTAATCTAAACCTGTAGACTGGATACACTCAATGTCAATGGTCTGTCAAAAAATATAAAATAATAAAAAATAAATCTGGTTATATGAAAGTATGCATGGATAAATTAAATGCAGGCAGAAAAAAGAGAACATTACCAGATTCAAAAGTGTGAAGAGATCACAAATGAGATGGTTGGTGCACAGATTTATTATTTTTTTCAATGCATTTTATTTGTAAATTCATTCCAAACCTCTCCACAAAAACTGCAAAGCTCAGGGAACTGCTGAATCAAAAAGGCGTTTAAAAATTGAGCAAGAATATAAATGCTCAAGTAAACACTGAGAACAGAACCAGTCCTTACCCTTCCTTGATTCAACCTAGAACATCAAAATCTCCTTGGATTTGTCAAAATAAATTAGGCCCAGTTTTACTCCAAGTAAATGCTAATGGACAGTAACTTACAGCCTATACCTCCAGGAAAGGACAAATTTTGAGTGCAGATATGCTCTAATGGAAAAGAGTGGCTTGGCTTTTGGATTTGAGGGTTTCATGACTATGTGTGTTGCCTACCATTGTTCACAGCAGATCAAAAAAAATTATGAGAAGTCTGCAACAATATGTTTTGAATTAGTGTGCAGGGAAATACAGATAGTGATAGTAAAATCTCATTCACCATAAACATGTATATCCCCACAACTGAGTTCCACTGTGGTTTAATCAGAAATTCAAGCAGATAGCTGAGGAGTTTTGCCAGCTGTAATTGAAAACCCTTGTTCACAAATCTACAATGTTAGAGCTGAGCTCAGTGTGGCATATGTCGTTCTTTTGAGATTAGACAGAATAGAAGTGCTGACAAAAGACATACTTTCCAGGATTCATGAAGGGCAACTTAGGATGAAGAAATGTAAAAAAATAAATAAATAAATAAAAGATCCAGGGATTCAATCTGTTGGACTGGAATCAATTCTAACACTGAGAGAATGGTAAACACTTCTGAAGATTTTCTGAAACATCAAAACGATTGTAGGCAAGATCACTACAGACCTTAGTATTCAAGTCAGAAAGTGGGTACTGATCTGTTTCCTGTCCATGGAAAATAATACCTGTTGGTAGTGGTTGTTTATTACTTTTCCAGAAATAGCCCTGCTGCTCGTCGCACATGTACATGAAATCCATATTTGACATATTTGTCCTCATCATGCTCTGAAAAGGAGGGCAAATTGTAAAGAAGTTACTCAAGAAGTCACCAGAAGGCAAATCAGATCCATATCTAGCTCTTCTGTGTTATCGAGCAACACCTCTGAAACATTTCCTGCAGAGCTCTTAATGAGTTGTAAGATAAGAACACTTCCTTACAGAATTGACAAAAAACAAGGTATGATAAAAAGCACAACAATAAGGCAGAAACAGAAAGCTCTTTAACCCTCTGAGGTCTAAGGGGGTTTTGGGGGCCTGGAGAAGTTTTAACATCCCCTGACTTTTGTGCTTTTTTCAGTTGCATATAAATAGATACATGGCTAAAGTCTAATAACACTATAATCAGTACAAACTGGGCTACAATAATATGTAAATAGCATGTATGTACATGATTTTGTTTTTGAGAAAACAACGTTTATGTGTGGTTAGTAAAAAACTACAATTTTGAAGTCACTGAAATAAGGTCATAAAACACATACAGAACATTTGTTCACAAGACTGTCAAACCTGGAGCTTGTAGCCCAGAATTTTTGTTTCAAAATGATGTGAAATCATCTTGTTTACTCACTCACAGAAAACAATAGATTAATTTAAAATTTCTAAGACACTTTTTGTTTCAAAAGGGCATATGCGAGTAGGCATCAACTATCATGAATTTTTGTGTGATTTACACCTGAGAAGACAAAGACCCACATAATGAGCTGCATAATGAGCCATTCAGTCAGGTATGTGACCGAGAGGGAAGAGTTACAAGAAAGAATGTGAGGACAAAATAAATGTATATATTTTTATGTCTGTAGTTTATTTAGAATATATTTAATTATCCCCCAAAATAACTTGAGATTCACTTGCGAGTGCAGTTAAACAGTTTAGTAGGAACAATCAAAGCAGACTTTCAAAGCTGAATTTTTAGCATCATTACTCCAGTCACACAATCTTTCAGAAATCATTCTAATATTCTGATTTGCTACTAAAAAAACATTTATTATTATTATTATTATTATTATTATTAATAATAATTTTTTATTAATTGAAAGAACAGCATTGTTTCTAACATGATTATTGTATTTATCATCATTTGTGTGCTAAATAAAAGTTTTATATAGTAAAAATATTTCACAATATTACTGCTTTAGCAAATGCAACTTTCTGTATTTTGGATCAAATAAATGCAGGCTTATGTGTCATGTTGAAATATAAAAATGAACATCACATACCTGGCATTTCCAAAATGTATATTGTTTATGTGCTCTGAAGGACATACTTTTTTGAAGAGACTTTGAAGAAATGGGAGTGTGTGCCTCGCTTGGTCTTAGCTGTGTTCCAGGTTCCTGAGTGGGCTGCTTATTTGCATTGGCTCCCTTTGCAACTGGTTATTATTTATCCGAAATTAAAAAAAAAAGTAAGCATGCTGTTTACACAAATAAACTGCATTATTAACATTATTGTGAGGGTCACTGATACTATTAGTAATTTATAGGAAAAAAAAGAACACAATTACCCCATAGCACATTTATTGTCAGTGATATTTACAGCTAACTTTTTTTTGTTTTGTTTTTTTACCTCAGACGATTGCAAACACAAACAGACAAAGGGCAACGTATGACAAGCAAACCAAAAGGCTGAAACAATTATCAAAGAATGATACTGTGAGATTTGGAGATTGAAACTGCTGGGACAAGAAAGCTGTTGTCTTGGAAGAAGTAAATCCAAGATCATACCTTGTCAGAACAGAAAACTGATAGGTTTTCAGGAGAAATAGCAATAGTCCCAAATAGTTTACCTAAGGGGATCAGAGGTGAACAGGGTCACTAAAGCACACATTAATGGCTTAAAAAAATAAAATTTGCTACATGCCACTTTATACAGCTTACGTTATGTGCTTATGAAACAAACACTACAAACCCGTTTAATGGTCATAGGTTGAATGCTATAGGCTGCATTAATTTGAGAAATGTTGGTCTTAGAAGAAGAATAAAAAGAGGAAAATTTAAAATACTGAAATTGGCATACACTTTACATTGCATACACACGTTATATAGCCTACAACAGCTATAGTGATAACAGAAGAATAATAGTAGCGTTTTATTTCAAACGCATTGTGTCCATATTCTTTTCTTGCTGTTCATTTGGGGTGAAATGTCCCCTGTTTAACTTTCTTATGGACCTGTTCTTATGGTCTTTAGTATAGAAACTCAGAAACTCAAAAAAAAATTATTATTATTTTTTTTTTTTTTGAGAAAATGAGGAGAGAAATGGTTGACAAATGCTCTCCTGGTGCAGTAATGGAGCGCCATCTGCTGGATAAGAACTATGTCTTACTGCATCATACAGGTGCATCTCAATGCATTAGAATGTCGTGGAAAAGTTTATTTATTTCAGTAATTCAACTCAAATTGTGAAACTCAATGCACACAGACTGAAGTGGTTTAAGTCTTTGGTTCTTTTAATCGTGATGATCTTGGCTCACATTTAACAAAAACCCACCAATTCACAAACAAATTAAAATACAATATGGTGACATGCCAATCAGCGTATCAACTCAAAACACTTGCAAAGGTTTCCTGAGCCTTCAAAATGGTCTCTCAGCTTGGTTCACAAGGCTACACAATCATGGGGAAGACTGCTGATCTGATAGTTGTCCAGAAGACAATCATTGACACCCCCTTCACAAGGAGGGTAAGGCACAAACATTCATTGCCAAAGAAGCTGGCTGTTCCCAGAGTACTGTATCCAAGCATGCAAACAGAAAGTTGAGTGGAAGGAAAATGTGTGGAAGAAAAAGATGCACAACCAACCGAGAGAGCCTTATGAGGATTGTCAAGCAAAATACATTCAAGAATTTGAGTGAATTTCACAAGGAAAGGACTGAGGCTGGAGTCAAGGCATCGAGAGCCACCACACACAGACGTGTCAAGGAATTTGGCTACAGTTGTCGTATTCCTCTTGTTAAGCCACTCCTGAACCACGGACAACATCAGAGACGTCTTACTGGGGCTAAGGAGAAGAAGAACTGGACTGTTGCCCAGTGGTCCAAAGTCATCTTTTCAGATGAGAGCAAGTTTTGTATTTTATTTGGAAACCAAGGTCCTAGAGTGTGGAGGAAGGGTGGAGAAGCTCATAGCCCAAGTTGCTTGAAGTCAAGTGTTAAGAAAACAAAATCCACTACAACCTGTGGTGCAATATCATCTGCTGGTGTTGGTCCATTGTGTTTTTTTGAAAACCAAAGTCACTGCACCCGTTTACCAAGAAATTTTGGAGCACTTCATGCTTCCTTCTGCTGACCAGCTTTTTGAAGATGCCGATTTCTTTTTCCAGCAGGATTTGGCACCTGCCCACACTGCCAAAAGCACCAAACGTTGGTTAAATGACCATGGTGTTGTTGTGCTTGAATGGCCAGCAAACTCACCAGACCTGAACCCCATAGAGAATCTATGGGGTATTGTCAAGAGGAAAATGAGAAACAAGAGACCAAAAAATGCAGATGAGCTGAAGGCCACTGTCAAAGAAACCTGGGCTTCCATACCACCTTAGCAGTGTCACAAACTGATCACCTCCATGCCACACCGAATTGAGGCAGTAATTAAAGCAAAAGGATCCCCTGCCAAGTATTGAGTACATGTACAGTAAATGAACATCCTTTCCAGAAGGCCAACAATTCACAAAAATTTTTTTTTTTTTTTTAATTGGTATTATGAAGTATTCTAATTTGTTGCGATAGTGAATTGGTGGGTTTTTGTTAAATGTAAGCCAAAATCATCCCAATTAAAAGAACCAAAGACTTAAACTACTTCAGTCTGTGTGCACTGCATTTATTTAATACACAAGTTTCACAATTTAAGTTAAATTACAGAAATAAATGAACTTTTCCACGACATTCTAATTTATTGGGATGCACCTGTAAATCTCCAGAGGGGCGCTAAAATCTTCTAATAAATTTGACTTTGCTGATAAAGGGGTGGTTCATCCAAACAATTATTTTTTAATTCTGTTATTATTGTGAAAGTGTCAATCTGTTTATTTTCTTGTTTTGGGGAAAAATAGACATCAAGTTCTTCATGCCAAAGACAAAAGGGACTATCCAGACTTTTATCAGAGGCAGGTGCAAACCCATTTCATCTGTCATGGTATGAAATACATCAGGGCCCATGGCATGGGTGACTTGCATATGTGTGTAGGTACCAGTGAGGCTGAGGCATATAGTGGGATTGTACAGAGACACACTGCAATCAAAATGACGTCTTTTCCTGAGAAGTCCAAGATGATTAGAGTGAGACTGCCGGGTCTCATTCTGCATGTGCTACAGCAGCATGATTTCAAAGACACAGAGTGGATTCCTATTGAAAATGTGTGGTGAGTCATGAAGAGGAGAATAAGACAACGATGACCAAGGACTGTTGAGCAAGTGAAGTCTTGTTTCAAGCAAGACTGGGCAAAAGTTCCACTTGTAAAACTGCAGCAATTAGTCTCAGTTCAGAAACTATTAAAAAGTCTAATTACAAGGAAAGGGGATGTAACTTAGTTGTAAACATGTCTCTTGTCCCAACTTTTTTGCAGTGTGCTGCAGCCATCAATACCATCAATGTCAACATCATCATCATCATCATCATAATTGTTGTTGTTGTGTTTTCACTGATCAACTTTGAATTAAGTAAATATAAACAATAAATAATAAAACAAATTGAAATGATAACAACAACAACAAAAATATATAATCATTGTGGTCCACACACATGTGGAAAATTAAGTGATACATCTGAAATGTATATTTTTCAACTATAATGAGGTTTTTACTGCAGAGTCCTTTGATCTTCACTGATAGTTAGGTTACAGCATCAAATACTGATGCACAGAAATGTTTATCCTAAGGGATTTTTTTATTTTTGATGTATTTCTACAGTAACTATATGTGGCCTTTTAGCGATTAAAACTATGCATCTGTGTGAACATTTGTGTCTAAACTCTAATGTGCCATGTTTTGTAGAACTGGAACTAGGTTTACACTTTAAAAATAAAATATCAACTTAAAAAGATACACAGATTCTGTGTTTTGTACTGTACCTTGAAAACACAAAACTGCTTTTGGTATGCAAAAACAAGCAGATATTGGTCGCATTTTTCTTGTGTGTTAAATTAGCCTGCAAAAATATTTATAATACTTATAATTAAATAGTAATACTGAAATTGAATAATTGAATAATTCTTAAAATTCAATATCTTTTTTTGGGCTGTGGGTGTTTCTGACCTGGTGTCAGGTTTTAAGAAAATGTGCTATCTGTATGATTACATAGATACCTGCAGTTTAGCCCATAAGTGTTTTATTATTCACACCTCAACACTAAATATGTGTATATAGAAATATTATTATTATTATTATCTCAAAAGAGAAATAAAGTTGCCTCTCCGTTTTAAAAGGAAACCAATAGGCTATAATAGATCTTGACTGGCAATTTCAGAAATTATTTTTAGTATTATTGGGATATATAAAAGTGAACTGAACACATAGGCTAATAATCTATATGTTACTGATTTCTTTGTAAACTAATTCTATAAATCTATATCGTCAGTGCATCATAGCTATCCTGGTTCCATGCATTTATTTGTTACAGGTTATCAACACTTAATCACACCTGTCACATGACATGAGAGCTGTGATTATGTAACAGTAATGTCTGCTGCTCGTCACCGCTCATCGTACGAGTCCGTACCATATGACGCCACTTCCCGGGAAACGAATACAGATCTTACTATGGCAAAGGCGCGGGCTATGGACGTTAACCTGGCCTGCGTTTTCCAAAAACATTGTGCTGACGTTGCTTAAAACCTTCGTGAGGCTTAAAGCACGCGAACTAATATTCATGAGCCACGCCATGACTAGTATGAATCGTTCATTCCCGAACACCCCTTACCTTTCAGCAAATGAATTAATCCCACGGACCAAACGTCATCTTACATCACTAATATTCATGAGTTAGCCTTCACAATAGTATGATTCGTAATTTCGTTGGCCGGCAGAGGAGGCGTTGTTCCACATTAGAACGTCACCTTCATTTAATGCAGAAGCCGGCTATCCTGGAAAAGGACAGAGGTTTCCCAGTCCTATAACACGCACTGAATAACACTGAATATCAGAGATTTGACTTTGCGCTGAAGTGCTTGTAAATAGGGCTGTATAAAATGATGAAGAACGGACATCATGTGAGCAGCGCTCCGGCCGCCGCAGCCTGCAGTCCGGAGAAGAGGAGGCGTACTGTCCGCGTCTGGTGCGATGGATGGTGAGTGCACTCTGGAATGCATTTTCACCGCATTGGCATTAAAAAAAAAACCTTCCCCCCGATTAAAGCTCTGCTTACATTTAATTAAGATAATATGACGAGCTATAGACTTGACAGCCACAACAATGCACCACATCTAATGTAAAGTCTTTATATCATCGAATGCTCAAGAATTTTGATTGCTTCCATTACTATTACTACCACTGTTACTAAAAATAAATAAGAATATTTAATCATACTAGTCTATATTATATTACTTATATGAATATGAGCATGTCTACAGTTGCATATTTGTGTTAAATAACACAAAAACCATAATAATGTTTATGCTTAAAATATATATATATATATATTTGCTTACATTTTTTAAGTACAAGACATACAGAGTTCACAAATTCTAATGTAACTAAATGCTGCACACTGAAAAAACACACCGTCCACCTTCAGAATCCTGTCTGTTATTTCACACTAGCACATGATTCACTGAGCAGGGATGACTTACTTTAACAAAAGTATGGAGTGCTAACAGGCTTGCTACTTTATCTACTTTAATGAGTTGGGTTTATCAGCCTTGACATATGAGTTGACAGACATTTCTCTCTAAAAGCAGGCTTTGTCTGATTAAGTATCAGAGTTTGTGAATTCATTTGACTGAAAAAAAATGTTTGGTGATTCATGTGCATGATGAACAGGATTATAGAGCCTTTCTCTTTCAGAATTCCAGCCATTTCTGTCCGCCTGTGTGATGGTGTTATTTTGAAATGTTGCAGAATGTTTGGGATGCCAGAATATTAGACAGTGGAGTGAACTACCAAAGAGAAGCATTGTAAACAGTGCGCTCAGTGACTCCCCTCGACCCTGCCAGCCCACAACTGCCTGTCCTTCACATAAAACCCTCTACTGCATAACAAGAGAATGTCACAGTCAGCCTGTGCCTCAGCTCAAGATGCTACTGGCTGCGCTACCATTTTTCTTTTGTAGGTTCACTTGATGCTGCATCAGTAACTAATGCTATGTGAGCCCCCTCCAGGTGTGACAACTGTCTGAAGCATGTATAGAATCACAGCAGCTTATTCATTGGCTGATGACACTCATAGTAAATGCACTGAGTGTTTGGGCTTTGGTTATGCTCAAGCTGCACTGAATGGCTCATTAAACTGCACACAGTGTGGTAAGTTTAAATTGAAAGTCCATCACTTGAAACTTACCTTCTTTTCAAAAAAAAGGAAGATTGTCTGTCCCTAGTTGCTTGGGTTCTGTGGTTGCTGAGGCACCACATGTCTCAGGGTCCTGGGGATCCAATGTTGAGCTTGAGGCTTTGGAGAGTGACCTTTTCTTTCTCTGGACTGAGACCTGTTTGTGTTTTTCACACTTGGTCCTTTTCAGGGGTCTGATCACGGTTCGCTAGATTTTTGGTGTGTATGTGAACACTCCAAATGATCTCAGACCCCTTTAATGTGAACAAAGCCACAAGTTGGTTGGGAGGTGGTTTGAGTATAGTTAACATTTAGATATTGTTATGGTTTGCTATAAATGTGTGTTGTGAACACAAACCGCTCTGGGCATATTTGATTTTTTTTTTTTTTGTTTTTAATTTCTTTTAATTTGGTCATCAGATAATTTCAAGATGCATTCTCTCCAATACTTAACATATGTTCAATAGTTTATGGAGTGAATGGAGCGAATACCTGTTACAGTAGTTCTCATAATGCCTTAATGCACCGTTTAATTTACATTATTGGATATGCACTTTGTTTATTTCAAAACAAGCAGAAACAATCAATAGAACACTGAATTGTAATGTTCTATTTGGATGTGTGATATAGAGGAAGAATATGGATGCAGTATTGCTGTCATGATTATGTCTTGTTTAGTTTCATTTTTGTTCATATGTCTTGGTTTCATTATTACTCTTTCATTTTAACTCTTTTCATTTTCACTCTTGACCTCAACATGGTTCCTGACACAGCACATATCTCTCCACATGTCACTTTTCGACGTAACCTACACTCACTCTCACCCTCCTGGTGATCTGCTATGGTTTCATCTTGGCTTCCTTCCCCTGAACAGTTATCATCTCCTGATGTTAACAGTGCTACTGATACTTTCAGCTCCACTCTTACATCTTGTTTAGACACTGTCTGCCCCTTGTCTTCCAGGTCAGCTCATACTACCTCTTCTGCCCCTTGGCTATCTGATGTTCTCCGTAAGCATTGTTCTAAGCTCAGAGCTGCAGAAAGAGCAAATCACAAAATCCAACTGACCTTAATGTATATCGATCACTCCTCTCTTCATTCTCTGCTAACGTCTCCACTGCTAAAGGACATACTATCACAACAAAATTAACAATTCGCCTAACTCTCACATGCTCTTTAAACTATTTTCCTCCCTTCTTTGTCCTCCTCCTCCCCCTTCTTCATCAACTCTAACAGCTGACAACTTTGCCGCATTCTCCATTAATAAAATTACAAATCTCAGTGCACAATTTGCCACACCACAAACTGTCAAAGACGTCTTACCAGTAAACACACTTGTTTCATCCTTCTCTCCACTCTCTGAGGCAGAAGTCTCTAAACTCATCCTTTCCAATCATCCTACTACTTGTCCTCTTGATCCTATTCCATCTCATCTCCTTCAAGTCATTTCTCCTGCCGTTGTACCTGCACTCACTCATATGGGGAACACATCCCTTCAGACTGGAGTTTTTCCCTCAACATTTAAACAGGCTCGTATAACCCCACTTCTTAAGAAACCCACTTTTAACACAACTCTTTTAGAGAACTACAGACCGGTTTCCCTTCTACCTGTCATTGCAAAAACATTTGAACGAGTTGTGTTCAAACAAGTTTCTGCCTTTCTCACACAGAACAACCTCCTGGACAGCAACCAATCTGGCTCCAGAAGTGGACATAGTCGACCGAGACTGCCTTGCTCTCAGTTGTTGAAGCCCTAAGACTGGCAAGAGCATCTTCCAAATTTTCTATACTTGTCTTGCTGAATCTGTCTACTGCTTTTGATATGGTGAACCACCAGATTCACCTGTCAACCCTATTGGAAAATGCCATCTCAGGAACCGCACGCCAGTGGTTTGAGTTTTACCTCAGATAACAATACAGATTGAGTCAAAGCAACTGTACAGCATTAATTAGGAAAATAGTGTGTCAATAATGCAAAATGACAATAATAAACACTCATTTTTCAGTTAAAGGCAGTTCAACATTGAATTCAGTGATGTCATCATCCAGCTCAGTTCAGTTTAAATAGTATCTGTGCAATCAAGTCGACGATATCGTTGGAAATGAAGTGTCCTCAACTAAGCAAGCCAGAGGTGACCAGAACCAAAACTCCATCGGTGACAGAATGGAGAAAAAACCTTGGGAGAAGGTTGGAAGTCTCAGTCGGGGGGCCAGTTCTCCTCTGGCCAGATGAAACCAGCAGTTCAATTCGTCAGATAGGTCCTTCAAGGTATCTTGGAAAGGTGAGGTGTCCAAGTTGCAACATCTAGCTACTGAGCCTCAGGGCTCAGTTCTTGGACCATTTCTCTTCTCTGTCTACATGGCCTCACTAGGTTTTGTTATTCAGAAACATGGCTTTTCATATCATTGCAGTGCTGATGACACTCAACTCTACCTCTCATTCCATCCTGATGATCCAACGGTAGCTGCTCGCATCTCAGCATGTCTAACAGACATTTCTTGTTGGATGATGGACCATCACCTTCAACTCAACCTGGCTAAAAAAGAACTGCTTGTGGTTTCAACAAACACATCCCTTTATCAAAATTTCACCATCAAGTTAGGCTCATCAACCATAACTCCTTCAAAATGGCTAGAAACCTTGGCATCGTGATTGATGATAAGCTGAATTTCTCAGACCACATTGCTAAAACTGATTCCTGCAGATTTGCTTTATACAACATTAGGAAGATCAGGACCTTTCTTTCAAAACATGCAACACAACTCCTTGTTCAAGCTCTTGTTCTATCCAGGCTGGACTATAGCAATGCTCTATTGGCAGGTCTTCCAGCCACTTCTATCAAACCTCTACAATTAATCCACAAATGCCGCAGCAAGATTAATCTTTAATGAGCCGAAAATAACACATCACACCTGTGTTCAAATTTGCGCTGGCTACCAGTAGCTGCTCGCAAAAAATTCAAGGCATTAATGTTTGCCTACAAAACCACCACTGGCTCTGCACCGCTTTACCTAAATTCATTACTTCAGAGTTATGTGCCCTATAGAAGCTTGCATTCTGCAAGTGAACAACACATTATTGTGCCAACTCAAAGAGGCATAAAATCACTTTCACTGACTTTTTCAGTAACTGTTACCTCCTGTTGGAATGACCTGCCCAACTCAATCTGAGCAGCTGAGTCCTTAGCCATCTTCAAGAAACAACTAAAAACACATCTGTTCCATCTTTATTTGACCCTCTAACTCTAGCACTTTCTATTCTATTTTAATTATACTTTATCTATTTATCCTCTTTTTTATTTAAAAAACACTAGCTTTCTATTTTTTCTATTCTAGGCGTAGGCATAGGCGTAGATGTGAAACACAGTCTAATAAGTAGAAAAACCTAATAGCCACAGCCATATCAAACTACAGCTCAAGACTGGTTGCCCACTGAAGCTAAGCAGATTTAAACCTGGATGGGAGACCTCCTGGGAAAACTAGGTTGCTGTTGGAAGAGGTGTTAGTGAGGCCAGCGGGGTGGTCTGTGTGGGTCCTAATGCCCCAGTGTAGTGATGGGTACACTATACTGTCAAAAAGCACCATCTTTCGGATGAGACGTTAAACCGAGGTCCTGACTCTCTGTGGTTACTAAAAATCCCATGTCACTTCTCATAAAGAGTAGGGGTGTAGCCCTGTTGTCCTGGCCAAATTGCCACCATTGGCCCTTGTCAGTCATGGCCTCTTAATAATCACCATCCACTTGATTGGCTCTATGACTCTCTCCTCTCCACCTGTAGCTGGTGTGTGGTAAGCACACTGGCACTGTTGTACTGTGGCTGCCATCGCATCATCCAGGCACACTGGTGGTGGTTGAAGAGAGACCCCCCACATGATTGTAAATCTCTTTGGGTGTACAGCAATATACAATAAAGCACTATATAAATGCATCATTCATTCATTCAAAAATGTATTTATTGTTGGTTTCCTGTCGTAGCTGTGTACCTTCCAGCAAAAACCGTGAATAACACATAATTACTGGATTACTATAAGGGTAGGTCTAAACCTTGGGTAGGTGTAGATTAATTCACCATAATTTGACAGGTAGCATTTTTTTTTGTCAAATTGTATTATCTACTGGTTTAATTGGAGGTAACAATATCAGACAGGGTATCACAAATCAACATACTGTTCCCCTTTTCTGGTCCTTTATCTACCTTACGTCTGATGTCTCACGTCTGTCTGGCTGCAAAGCCCCCTCCCACCATCCACAGTTGTACTGTTGTTAACGGCGTGAAGATGTGCCTTGTGGGAGAACGGGTGTATTGTCAGAATTATGTCTTCTTTAGTTGTGTTTTTGTGTCTTGCTTCATGCTTACTCTTTCATTTAGTCTTAGTGTGTCCTTTTTAGTTACTTATAATGTTCACTTTTTTATCACCAAGTTCCCCTGTTATCCCTGTGTATATATAGTCCATGCTCTGTTCCGTCTTTGTGCTACGTGGTGTATAGTCTCTGTGCAGATTCCTAGTGTTTATTAGAATATCTGTATTTGGCAATTATGCATCATGCATCTTCTTAAAACCACAACATACAGTATGTGACAATTGCAAAAAAATGTACAATTTTGTGCAAGTAATAAACAGCTTACAGGAGTATTCGTTCAAAAGTTAAGCAGAATTTGTGACAGTGATGTTTTACAAAAAATAACAAAAATAATAATATTCTTTAAAAATTACAACAACAACAACAACAACAAAAAAGTTACAATGAGGCACATACAATGAAATGGAAGTGAATAGTATTTTGGAGGGCATATTGTCAGCCATAAATAGGTCTGAGACAGTTGCTCTTTCAGGGACAGTGACAGTGTGAATGAATTGAGAACTATAGGTCCTTCTTCTAGGTTCACCTCTTGGTCCTAAAATGGGTTAAATTTGTTGGTTCCCTTAGTGGGTCTGAGTTTGGTTCTTTTAAAGTGGACTCAAATGTAATGTGGTGTACATGTGGTGTTGTGTACCAAGGACAAGTTGGTTTGCAAAATCGGTCACTTCATGGCAGAGTTAGTGGCTGAACCTCACAGATATCCCAGAGAAAGAGAAGGCCATCCTGTTAGATGCTACTCATTCGAGGTGAAGGCTTTTCAGTGGTGCATTTAGCAATGTCATCAGTAAGTTCTCTACTGTGAAGCAGCAATTAGCAGCTTTTGGCAAATGATTTCCAGATGAGCTTGAGAGCCTTTTGGCATCTTCAGGGGCCATCTGCAGAATCATGCTGAGGAGAATTATATGTCAAGCATATAGTGTCAGTTCTGGCAGGTCACACTTAAGCTTGCATCAGTTGTAGCTCAGCTGATCCATGTCTACCTACAGGAATACGACACCTATCACAGTATGTGATAATTGTGCCCTTGGGATATTATGGTACTATGGGAATTTGCTACATTGACTAATATTTACTGCTTGGTTTGGAAATTTTCGCAGAGTTTCGCTAATGTGACCTGTTGTCCTTGTTGCTTTATATGGGTATCAGCAAGATGTTCATTGCTAGGGGTTTTTTGGTTAATATCGGCACCATGCTTGTTTCTTTAAGCTTTTTTGGATGTTATTGGCAACATGCTTGTTGCTTTAAGCTTGCTTTAAGCTTGGGTATTGGCAACATTGGCACTCTGACAGAATTACTTTTCTAAGTGATTGGACTTAGAATTTGTGCTTTATTGACAATAAAAGGGAGATTCCTAAAGCGTTACATTAAAGTAGGAACACAAATCATATGCAGAGACCACAATATCACAAAGACCAAAATGGAATTTGGCTTTATTGGCTTGGGCCAGAAAGCAACCACTCACCACCTGGGATTTCAGGGGAAAAAAAGGACCCAAGAGCAGATACATGCTGAACCAAGGCTTTACTGACAAATAATAACTGAAAAGACTGAGTTCTGAGCAGAACTTTAACAGCAAGGCAAAATCAAAGGGGTCTTGAAAGCCAGGCAAAGGTCCAAGTCCAGGGAAGCAGTCCAGACAGCAACTGAGACTATTCAGAAGATGAAGGCAAAAAGGAGGGTCAGAATGAGCGATGCCGTTAAAACACCAAAGTGCAAATTTGGACCAAAGTCAGTGGCAAACCAGAGTAGATGGCCTATACAATGTTGTTCTCTAGCATTCCAAATAAATTAACACGAGTGGAGAAAAATCTTTTTCTTTTACCTCACATCTCTCTTGTTTGTGGCAGCAAATGTCAAGTGCAAAGGGGTAAAGACATGGTTTTTTTGGGCGTTAAATCGTGCCGCAAATACCACTAAATTGTCTACCACAAACCTTAGGAAATAGTGTTGCATTAGTAGAATTTTGTGTCTCTAAATGAAACTCCTGCAAATTCAGAAGACAAAAGGTCAGGTGTAAAAATAAAATTGCTTGAAAATTTAGGCAGTAGTAATATAACGCCAAAAGAGGGTTTGTGTTTGCACAAGCTGTTAGGAAAGCTGACCCTTATTGTTTCATTGTTTTAGAGCAATACTCAAAATGCATTACATCATTGTCTTCTAAAAAACTAACTGTACAATTAATCAGTGTTACAGAGATTTACCATAGTTACTTTTGAAAATGTATTATTTATATTTCAGTAACCAGACCACTACTGGCCAAATGAATGTAAATGTTTATTATAACCATTTTACCTCAAGTGAAAATCTAGGTGAATATTGTTGTGTAGGTTCTAGGTGAAAGTGCATCACTAACCCTGAATTGTCAGGATGCTAAAGTCCATTCACAATAAAATGTCATGTAATCCCTCCCTGACATGTTCTGTCCAGGACATAGGGCAGGAGGACGTAATGTTTGCAGCACAAGAATGCATTCAGTCCATGTTGAGCAATGGTAAGCACTTAGTCAGCACAGAGTGTGGATTCCACTTTGTGACAGACAGTGAAAACCTTCATGAAGACAAATATAAAAAGCATGTTATGTGATTAAAGTCAAATGAAGGGCAGTTTTGTGTATCTCATGACAGCTGTGTTAATGCAGCCATACAGAGAACCAAGTGATTTAACAGGGTTTGATTGACCTCAGAAGAATAAATGACCCTTGCAGCAACCACATACCATGACTGGTAGATAGGTCTGATCAGCTGACAATGAGTCAATCAGTCACTAGATCTTACTTGTGTATTAGTGTTTAACTGAGAATCGCACAGTGAAGCAAAAGCATTTAAACATCTCCAAACTCTCCAAAAAACAAACTGTAGTTTATGATGATGTATTGTGCCCCCATTCATGTTATCATAATGTAGATGTTGCACTTTTTTATGTTAAACGCTATAAATTTATGTTATACACTAAAATGATCCTCATTAGACTCTCATTACTATAATACTGTAAAATACTGAAATATTGTGGGAATGCGAGGAGGTGGAGAAGTTTTGGGTTGGGGTTACTCAATATGTTTCTCAATTTACTTTCTCTCCAATTCCCTTTATGTCCTGTAATGTGTTTATTGAGTACTGTATGTATGAAGACAACTGCTCTTTGTCCACTAAAGGAAGAAAGCTGGTGGATTTGTCTCTATTACAAGCAAGACATTATATTGCCCTGTGCTGGAAAAATACCAATCGCTCTTCCATTTGACTATGGCTGAAAAACTTAACATGCTTGACTCTTGAAAAGCTTACATATGTAATAAGAAAGAAACCCTCTGAATTTTTTTATATCTGGGAAGTGTTTTTAGACTTTGTTAAAAATGGAGATATTGAAGAAGCGTTAGATGTGTGTTATTGAATGTAAGAAGGTGTTTTTTTTTGTTTGTTTGTTTGTTTGTTTTATACCTGCCTGGGGTATGTTCTGGGGAATGGTGTTTGTTTTTTTGGAAAACTTTGTAAAAACTATTTTTTTTAGATTATATTACATAATTTCTCTTGATTTTGGTGTGAAATATAACAGGACATGCTTTGTCACATTTACCCCATATATGCACAGAATCATCAAATTTCTAGTGCTTTCAAACACTGTTGGCTTCTGCATGCGAGATCGTTCTCCCGGCTCAGTTGCTGTTTGGGTGCCTGCAAAGTGCAAACCAGTTTCAGTAATTAATATTTCATGCTCATGGCCAGTGTTGCTGTAATACTGTCTACTTAAGATACAGCAGAGTCAAGCTATTGGGTAGTTGTTGGCGTCATCATATCATTATATAAAAGCAGATGCTTCATCTTAACACTCTTATTCTATGTCACTTTCAATGCACCCCCCGTAAAAAAATATATATCTATACATACAGTACATTTATTTCATACTAAGTATAGTTAAAATCTTTTAACATATTTACTGACATATCGCTTGAGACTTAAGCTGTATAATTAAACTTTATTTGTAGTACTACTTGTACACAATGCACATTTCGTAATATTTAGCCAAAATTGTGTTTTAATGTCACTATTGATGAGAATTGTATGATCTTTGAATAATATCAGTCTTTATATACAAGATATTTAAAGCCTGAAGTATACTTGGAATAGATCCACTTTAGCACAATCAAATATACTTAAGTATATCTTGAGTTGCACTTCAGCACTACATCCGCACAATTAAATTGCATTAAGTACAAAATTAGTTGTTTAAGACCTTAAGTATACTAGTTTAGTACCAAAAGTACAGTTGCGGGGTATTTTTATTGAGTACATAAATATGTAAAATATATTTGTAGTATACTTAGCAAAAAATAAATGTATTTAAAATATATTTTAGCATATACATTTTTCACTATAGGGACATCATATACCTAAATGACATCAAAGATTAAAAATAGTACCAAACCAGAGCTATTAGTAAATTTAAAGGGAAGGACGAAGTATAAATAAGTCAAACACTGAAAAGTCCATTCAATGTCAATCTGATGGTATGGAAAATTTCTTAGAGGGAAGCACATTAATATAAATTGGGAACATAACAATCAGTGGAAGGTTTTTTCTTAATTTTATGAATCTATTACCATTACAGGTGAAATCCTATTAACAGCGAGTATGAAACAATGTTTCTTTATGCTGTATGTCAGTAACTATTTAAAAAAATAAAAGGTTTGATTTAATCATCGTAGCTTCATCTCAAGGAACCTGTCTAACATGTTTTCAGGTCATACTGTATTTCACTTTAAAATCAAATTATGTTGAGAAAGGGGGAAATGTGTCATTTTTATAGTGTTTTTAATGTTTTTAAATTATGTATTTCAGCAATGAAAATCATCATAGATCAAAATTAGAAAATACTCAAAAACAAAAACAAGCACAAAAGAAGTATGTATGGAAGCAGTATAGTAATGGAATTTACATAGACAATTGGACAAAGGTCTCTATTTTGGACTTACTGTTAAAAAGAACACGATTGTTCTGGAGCTAGTTTTATAATTCTGCTATATTTAGAATGTGTGATGTCAATCACATTGCTTTTATATGCTAAACTCACAGTATGTGAGGTATTTTGGGTAAAAAAAATGAACTAAATTCCAGTATTAAGTGAGTACATAAAAACCTGTTCAAAACTGCCCTTGTAATGCTAAGCCTACAATAATGACTTGTGGTGAGAAATTTCAAGATTGTAAACGTGTTATCTGTCAGGTTAATGTGTATGTATGTATGTATGTATATGTTTTTTATTATTATTTTTTTTTTTATTAACTTATGCTTTTAATTAATGCATAATATTTTAATAAGAAATGAATTTACATATAGCAAAGGACAAAGAGTCAGTGAATGCTATGATATTTTTCTCATTTTAACAACTGTCTTTATCTACCTTATGTCTATGTCTTAGCTATGACATGGTCCATTATGGTCATTCCAACCAGCTTCGACAAGCCAAGGCTATGGGGGACTATCTCATTGTGGGAGTGCATACTGACGGTACTCTCTCTCTCTCTCTCTCTCTCTCTCACACACACACACATGCGCGCACACACACACACACACACACACACACACACACACACACACACACACACACACACACACACACATAAACGGTGCCAGATACAGTGTTGTCTGTTGATTATATCGATCTTAGTTTCAAGACTGTGTATGTGTTACACTTTCATGACACTCAATATAAACTACGAACAAAACTGTGTAACACAAATATAATACATTGACAAATTGAATTAACAAATTGGGGGAGTGGGATTAAACTTTACGTATGATTATTTATGAGTTTACTTTGTGATGAAAGATTGTGTACCAAGAATGTGGGAGTTGCATAGATTGCATAGACGACAGGCTATTCAGTCATTGACTGATATGTTTGTTTAGCTTGCACAGATGAGAGCTGACATGAGACATGGAATAAAGGCATGACTGAAATAGGTTTTGATTGATTTAGAATTTTCATGTTAGAATATAGATGGGTCGTGATGGGGATTCAAAGGCTTATCTCTCTCAAAAGTATCTAATTGTACAGTACACACTGGCATGAAGTGAAGTGGAGGAGAGAGTGGAATAGGATCAGGAAAGGTCCTTGAGTCAGAATTCAAACTTAGGTCACTCAAAGTGCAACCTCACAACATGTCTGAGCGCTGCCTGGCTCTGAGCTATCAGGCAGAAAAGTGGTCAGGCAGGCATGGGTCAGAATCCAGATCAGTCCACGGGCAACCAAATCTCAAACATTAGGTGAGAATCAAGGTCAGACAGGGAGAGAGATCAAACGAGGGGTAGACAGCACCAAATAGAAAATATCAGAAGGTCATCAACATAAGAGCAGTCCAAAACTGGTGAGTTCTAGAGGGAAACAGGTAACCTCAACACAGACTAGGCAAAAGAGAAATATAGAAGCAAAATAAATAAAAACAGTTAAAGAAGAAAAGTTAAAGAAAAGTTAAACACTGACTTCACAGACTGGACAAGATAACAGCAAGTTGAAAACCACTACTGTAGATGAAGAGTGTAGACATATACTTTTAGACTGAAGACTGCATATTACTTCTAAAAGTGCTTAATCAAAAATGTCTGTTTTATTTTTTTAGATGTTGAACCAGGAAACCATGCTGTCTAGCTGTTAAAATCAGAAACAGTTTTTGGAGAGTTTGACCAAAAATTTCACAGCGAAACAAATAACAGAAGATGGAAATGAAGTTGACTGATTCTAATGTCTCTCTTTTCATGCAGAGGAGATCTCTAAGCACAAAGGTCCTCCAGTGTTCACCCAAGCTGAGAGATATAAGATGGTGCGAGCAATCAAGTGGGTGGATGAGATCGTGGAAGGAGCTCCATACGTTACTACGCTTGAGACTCTGGACAAATATTGTTGCGATTTCTGTGTTCATGGAGGTCAGAGCCTAAACATAATAAACATGTCTAAACTGTGCTAAAACATTGAAATTAAAGTCAGTAAGAATATGAGACCCCCAGGGCCATGAATCTTTGGATTATTGGATTGACTGGGTTACATACATACATACTACACACATTCATATTAAAAAGATCATACATTTTTAGCTCTTACAAAGTAAGTACTACCTTAGTAAGGTACCTATGTACCTACTTTATTACTTTATTAGCTGTACCTTAGCTGTTCTGTTCATGATGAGACAGTGCTTCTTTACACGAATTGAAGTCCATATAAAAACTGTCAACAATCTGTTGATGTTCATGTTCATCTGTTCGTGTGTGCTACATTTAAGTAAAAGCAAAGCTGAATGGTTCCAGAGCATCACTACTCTCTTCTAAAGAAATATATTTTTCAGTAAATTGTTCAGTAACTTGTTTGGTCTTGGTCCTCCATGCACAGTATCCAATGCACCACTTCACAGTAGTTCACTTATGCAAGCTTTATTATGACCTGAATCAACTGGTCGTGTCTCCTCAGATGACATCACTCTCACTGTGGATGGGAAAGACACATATGAAGAAGTGAAGAAGTCGGGAAGGTACAGGTAAGCCCATTCACACCTCTGCAGCTCATGCGGCTTATGTTTAGTATGGTTCTTATTTAAAGTGGATCTTTTTCAGAGAGTGCAAGAGAACCCAAGGTGTATCCACTACAGACCTGGTAGGCCGCATGCTGCTTATGACCAAAGCTCATCACAGCAACATGGTGAGGCCCGAAACATACTCAACAACTGTAAATGCAGACAGGTCCCACTAGACAAGCTTGATTTCAAACATGTCAGACCTCAGTTCATAATTCAAGTATGCTGGGTTGTAACACCCAGTTTTATGGAAACATTTACCATCATACTGTTGTTAATTTTAGTTGTTTTTTTTTACCATTATTTGTTATAATGGTATAGCATATTCACCCTACTTTCACTTACTTATTTATGTTAGTTTCCTTGTCACTTTGGTACCATGTTTACACCATTGTCACCTCCACCTAATGTCTGTAACTCTCTCACTGATATTGTATTGGAACTGATCATAAAAAGTATCTGTTCAAAAATCTGTTCAAAAAATACACCGGCCAAGCATACACATCTGCTTTTGTATACTTGTGTAGAGTATGTTTCTGATATGTCTCTGGTACTGTATGCTATAATTACACATTGTCTAAATGAACATTAATTTCTTCCTTTCTTTCCTCTTCAGGGCAGATCAGACTATCAACAGCACACAGACAACTTTGGAAGTGTGAGTGTTTTATTCCCTTTTGGTTGGTCTTGTAGTTATAATTTTTTTTTTTTTAAGAGTGAAATGTTTTGACAATACAGAGGATTTTTTGGGTTCTTTGGTTATAAATCAATTATTCCACCAGTACTACAGTATTGTATTAATACTGTAATATTATGTTATATACAATATGTAATATTGCATTGTTTTTTTTTTCAACTACAAATGTCAATAGGGATCCCAGAATTCCATCGTACAAATAAAATAAAATTGATTAGTCATTCTCAGATCCCCCTCTCCCTCCTAGGATTGTTTACTTGTTTTTCTGCTTTGCCATTTTGTTCCTCCTTCTGCTAGCATTGCCTTCACACGCCTCTGCCAAGTTGGCACATAAAAAAGCTTTATTGTCTTCAGAGTCCATAATCAGAGACTGAGCATGAATGGCACCTCTGTTTCTGAGTTTAACATCGACTAAATAATTCCTAGTCATTGCCTCCAAATGGAGAGAGAAAAGTTCTTTAATGTCCCAAGACCGTTACTGGACGTGATAAAAAAAAACACCCATTGCAAAGGACTCAAACTTGACTTGTGCTGACCACAAGGTTATTGTTTGTTCAATCATTATTGTGTGCTCTTGATGTCAGGAAAAAAAGCACTTGTTGGCTTCTACAAAGAGCTGCTGGTTTAAAATGTGTTCTTGGACTTGACAGAACCACCAAAGTGCTCTCATCGTGGTCTATATATTGGGTTTAAGTATAATAAATGTATTACTGTAAAAAAAAAAGGTGCATTATTAGCAATAATTAGTTTAATGATTAATGTTTATTGCCGTAATTGTTGTTATCATTTCTGTACTGCTCACAACAGGGCCCTAAAGGCCACAGTCCCTGGACAGGAGTGTCACAGTTCCTGCAGACGTCCCAAAAAATCATCCAGTTTGCCTCAGGAAAGGAACCACAACCAGGAGACACCATCATCTATGTGGCTGGAGCTTTTGACCTATTTCGTATCCTTACACGCTTAGACAGCTGTTCGAAAAAAAAAGTAACTGAATGCATTTATAAAAGAGATTTTAAAAATCTGTTTGAGGTGAAGATTGTCAGTAAATAACAAATTGTGTGTGTCTGTTCCTCACACAAATTGTATGACTCCAGGTGATTGAACAGACAGAATATAAATTATTTTGGGGTAAATTTTTCCTTGTAAGATAGACAGTTGGTGAGCATTGGTTACAACATCACCAAAGGCTATTACAGCTACTACATTATTGAAAATAAAATAACTTGGAGACAGGACAGGTCTCCCTATTATATAAAAGTATAAAAATCACTTTTATATACAAAGGTATATAAATAACCTCACTGGGCCATAAACAGTGTTATCATTGTTAGTCTGTTCATTCTTTTATCTATTGTCATTTTTATTTGGCAGGCTAGGAACTTTATGTTAAATGCTCTGCAGAAAAAAACTAACAAAATAACAAAAAAAATCAATAATGTCCTTTCAAACGTGAGCATATTAGTCTATGCTGGTAACTATTCTTCTGCATTAAAGCAAACAGCTAGCACAGAATACAGATTCATTATGCTGTCATTCTTTGAAATTTTTTAAATAATTAATCGATAATTGGCCATTTTATTTAGAGTTTTCACATGGGGTGCAGAACTCTTGCTTTCTGTATATAATACATTCATGATGTGAATAAAAGTTTTGTTTTTCATGCTGCTAAGAGGTTCAGTGGCTACATATACATTTTAAAACTATCTTTGGATGTTTTGTGTAAAATGTTCAATTTAAGAAAATTTTAATGGCTGACCTATTCTCTGTGGAAAATACAAATTAGGTCCTAGATTTTTTGTCACTGTGGGTAGTTTTCTCACGGTAGTTTTTCTCACTTTATTTGTGAATGTGCATACTGTATTGTTTTGCCCTTGAGACCCCTGCATTCTTTGCTTTTTCTGAGAACACGAGTAAGACAATATTCATGTTTTCCTCTTTAACCTGATGCAAATCAGATATTGGCCATGTGGATTTCCTGGATGCAGTGTCCCAGCTTTCAGAGAAGCCATATGTTATCGTGGGCTTGCACTTTGATCAGGTAAGCTGAATATAGGATAATCTTAGAAATATATTTAAAATTTAAATTTTCTTGGTTAAGCATTATGCTGATTGTCTTTCAAAGGACATAAGAGATGTGAGAGAAGGAGGAACTGCATGTTTGTTTGTTTTTACTATTGTTATCATCACTCTAGGAGGTGAATCGTTACAAGGGGAAAAACTATCCAATCATGAACATCCATGAGAGGACTCTGAGTGTGCTGGCCTGTCGAGTGAGGATTGATCTTTTGTATTGCAGTTAATTCCCATTTATGTCTTGTTTTATGTAAATAGTGTTATATGAATGAATATATTTTGTTTTCAAATCTCACAGTATGTCTCTGAGGTTGTTATAGGAGCACCATATGCTGTCACAAAAGACTTATTGGACCATTTCAAGGTAAATACTCTTCCACTGTATTAAATTTGATTCTTGACTTTTTGTCAGACTTGCTTAAGAGTTGGATATAACACTGGTTTTTGACCATCAGCATAAAAACTTTGTCCAGTAGTTATTTTCACACAGACAGTTTTTAGAATTGACAGCAGTATTTACTGTACTATACTGTATAACTGTATTAACAAATATGCCTTGTATAACCCATAAAATTATGACGATTAATTTTTTATTACAATTATAAAATTAATTTAAATATCTTCTAATTAAAATAATAAAACTAAATGTTACGGTAAATAAAATGCTTTTTACATTTATTTTCCAGAGGAACTTTGCATAGAGTTGTGTGAAGACTTATACACAACCGCAAATAAGAGGACTCCGTATAAAATAGCTGTTTAGAGATTAAGATCAGACAGATTCTTAATTTGTGGCCACAATATTTTTTTCCGCATGTCAAGCTCTGGTTTTTCAGAGAAGCAGTTTGATTTGATTTGCAACCATGCTAGTTTATTCTAATTTACTTCACACACTCATTATTGCATAGTGATTTTAAATGTTTTTATAATACTGTATTTATAATACTGTTATAATGAGGTATTCAAAGTTTGGACACATCCGTATTGTAGAGTTACATGTAGAGGTAAAGGTCATGTAGGTCAAAACTGCAGTTGAGTATAGTAAAAATTTTGTGAGTTTGGCTATATAATGCAGTTATTCTTGGTAATTAACCAATATGTGTGGGAACATAACTGATTACTGAAATCAGCTAAACCATATTCTGCTGTGTAAACAGCCATGGAGTAATACACTGTCCTCGTGGTATAGGTAGACCTGGTTTGCCATGGAAAAACTGAAGTGTTTCCAGACAGAGATGGATCAGACCCATATGCTGTAAGTGTCATGATACGATAATTATTCAAAATTCCAACACAATACACTTCTATTTCATAATCTGTGCTTGTTTTCTGTGCACAGGTACCCAGGAAAATGGGAATATTGCGAACAGTGGATAGTGGAAACAGTCTCACCACTGATGTCATTGTGCAGAGGATCATCAAAAACAGGTGTTACATTAAGCTCTGACCTGTTAACATGCAGGAGGTCACTGGTGACCACTTTCTTTGTTTACTGTCATTTGCAGCATTGACTTAATCAATGCATAGGTTACAATAAGGGTAAATGCGCACTAGTTTAAAAGGCTCCTTTGACTTCATTCTCCTTTAAACCTCTTGATGGCACAACACATAAACATAAACATCCACATTTCACTATGCACATGGACATTTTACTGATACTTGCCCCCAAAGTGCACAGCAATGACAAGTTAATTCTATGATATAGTTTTAAATATTTAAGTAGCAAAGATAATTGATAAAATTATCGACTTCCCTACTTTGAGAAAAATGTCTTATTAATGATTGTTCAAGGTAATTCAAGCCATTTTCAGATAACTGAAGAGTATGTAAAAGGGTGTGCTTGTGGGTGTGCAATTTAGAGATAATCACCAAATTTATATTGAAACAATATTAAAAAATATTAATCACCTCAGTAATTAATCATTAATCATTAATCATGTCAGTAATGTAAAGCCATATTATGGGATTTCCTTCAAATTTACAAAATATACAGAAAATAGTCTCTAAAAGGCCTCTAACACTAGATTGCTCTATTCTTTTTTCTTTTGATTTATTATATAATAATAAAAAAAACCTTGCTACGTGTTCTGCATTATGCTAACTTAGACTTGTCATAGAACTTGCATATCATTGCTCTTTTGTTGATTTTGATTGCTTCCATTGTCCTTATTTGTAAGTTGCTGTGGATAAAAGTGTCTGCTAAATGACTAAATGTAAATGTAAAATATTACAAACTTTGCTAAAGCAATTTTAAGGCATGCCTTTAGACCTGCTGTATCCTACTTATTAAATTTGTAAAAAAAAAAAAAAAAAAAAAAAAATTACAAACAAAAAATACACATCAATAGAAAGTCTTCAAACTTGCATTTAAAAATATGGCCACTGTTTTATCATATATCTATTTTGTACGTCCCTTCCTGGTATGTGACCCAAAGTGGAGGCGCAGGTTAACAAGAATGTTTCAGTTTTCAAAACAAGTTAAGCTATTTTGACAGCATCTGTCAAGTGCTGCTACAAATAAATTCAATTTCAACTAATTTCAAGTGTCAATATATCAACTGAAAATATGTTTAATGCATTTACAATAACAATCCATGCATGGGTCAAGACATTCTGGAGGTTTTAAAAGCAGATATCTGTAGCTCACATTTTGGTAATAATAATAATATTTATTATTATTATTATAATTCAGAGTCAAGCTTGATTAATTCTGTGATTGAAAATGTTCAATAACAATAAAGTAATATTTGGCTGGTCATACCTTCGGTAACCTTTAAATCTAAGAAAAATCATTCAGTAGTTCTTTTACAGTAAGCTGTAATGGACAATCACGCTCAGAAATGATCAATACAATGCTCACATTATTCCTTCCTGTGCCTGCCAGGCTGCTGTTTGAGGCAAGAAACCAGAAAAAAGAGGCCAAAGAGATGGCGGTTATCCAGGCCATGAAGCGACGAGAAGAAGACAAAGCTAATGAGAGAGCGCAGGCTGTGCTGTAGGGAAGAAAAACAAACATAATCAAAGACTAACAAAAGCCAGTACATGCAGTTGACTCTTTTCTAATGTGTCCACATTCTGGACTTACATACTGTCAGAACACCAGCAGCTGAGAGCTCCTTTTATTGAAGAATTAGCATGTGTTGTCTTGGGAGCATCTGCTTTTGTGAACCACTCTCGCACTCTCCACCTGAAGGACCTCGTCATCATTTCCTGATGGCAGTGGACCATTTCCATCAGATCTGTTCACTAAGGAAAGAAGGAGGCTGGAACTTGTGCTGCACTTTGCTGTGTGCAGAATGTTGCCACTTTGGTGACCAACATGACCTACGTGGCCTTTACCTCCACATGTAACTCCAGAGTTATTCTAAGCTTTGCTTGGAAACCAACACTCCTGAAGATTTGTATCCATTAGAAGAGAACTACAGTCTTCTGTCCTAAAACAGTGTATTAATTATAAAGAATTAATATTTATCTGTCGTTATTAATGGCTAATCCTCATATGAATTATTTTTCATTGTAATGTACAACAAAGTTAATTGTTCTATTAAAAAATATATGAAAATAAAAGTTAAGATATGGTGTTCATCAAACATGCATTTTAATACAGTTTAAAAAACTTTTATTTATTATTGTTTTTTAACTTAACCATTATAACAAGGCAAAAGGATATAGTATATTTCAGGATGTTTTTGTAAGATAAATTTCCCTCAATGTCCAAGGGTATAGCTCAAAAAAAAAAAAAAAAAAAAAAAAAACCTTTCTTTAACTCATGGCATTCCACTCAAAACTACCATAAAAGCTGTACTTCCCCAAACAACTTCTGTTACACAAGAGTTTTGTGTGAGCAAACAGCATGAAATGTCAGTCTTATTTACTGATAATTTTTACTGCCACAGTTCTCAAATTTAATTTGTGGACAAATGAATTTAAACTTGGCATTTCACAAGTGGACATGCTAACCAGTTGTCAGGTGCAACACGTGAAAATGTCATGTTCACTATTCACTTTTGTTTTTGGGAAAATAGCACTTCACCCTGTCTGCCTAATATCTCCTGTAATTCACGGAAGAATTTAAATATTGGCTTAAAAGTACATGCAAATTTTTATTTTGTGGTGAAATATTCCTTTAAACTAAGATGTTTAAAGTTTCTGTTTTAAATTGATTTAAAATGTAATTATACTAGCTCTTAGAGTGAACGTGCTGATCCAGAGATAGTTCCTTGTTTTCTGTTTTATTTAGAATGATTTTAGAAGACAATTTCAGATCAGCATGTTATGCTGAGCCACATTATACATCAGGACAGGCATACACTCCTTTACAGTCCGCATATAGTTTTGAGTTTGTTACCCTTCCCCGGGCGCCGCAGCATAAATGGCTGCCCACTGCTCCAGGTGTGTGTTCACGGTGTGTGTGTGCACTTTGGATGGGTTAAATGCAGAGCACGAATTCTGAGTATGGGTCACCATACTTGGCTGTATGTCACTTCACTTATGAACGTGTGTATGCCATACCCAGAACTTGTGCAGAATGAGTTACCAATTGTACCCACAAGAGGTCTTCCTATCTGTGGAAATATGTGTAAAATTCATAGAAACTACAATGGACTGAAACCAACTAACCCTGTTTTGATGTGCTGTGAATATGCATAATTATAAGCAATGTTTTAAACAAGAAACCTCAATCATGGTACTAACTACTGTCTAAATATAATGGTTTCAGGGATTATAGTATTTTAAGTCAATATTGAACTGACTTGAATAGTTTTTTTCATGTATTTTTTTTTATTATATTAAAATATAAAAGGTGTTTTTTTTATAGAATAACCCTCTTTTTGCTAACATATTAGTCAACTTGAAAGAAAGTGGAACTTAATTTTTAATTGAACAATTATTAAAGTTGTTGTCTGGTTTTGGGAAATCAAATGAAAAGTTTTTAATATCAGACAGATTTGTGTTCTTCAAGGGCATGATTGTATGATTTAGTTTTTTTTTTTTTTTTGTACTTGCAAATATAATACTGTAAAATACAAAACATTTTCATAATTGTTCATATATATCACCCTCATCAATAACCACATCATGGTGTAACCTATTACTTTTTATTTGTTTGCAAAAATTAAAATGCTAATCATTTGGATAGGTAGGATACTGCAGATTTTTAATCTCCTTGTTTAGTTTTATAGGATTAAATTATTAATATGTATACGAATAAATCCACACACAAAATGCAAATAAATAAATATATAAATATGTAAGAGATCACGTCTGCCAAAATAAATATTTAACTATTTTTAGTCTTTTTTTGACCGTTTGGATAAATATATCCTAACAAAAGAAGCAAATTCTAGGACTGTTTATTATTATTTTTTAAAAGCAATGCACTCTGTTAATCGTTTTATTGTAAGGTCTTGCGTCACCAATTAGAGGGCACGTTTAATTATAAAGTCCCTATTATGTCCTATGACGTCACGTCCTTGAACCACATATTGAACAGGTGTGTTGCGCGAAGGCTACCACGAATATTGCGCGTTTTAAATACGTTTTTAACTAGCCTATATAATAGTTTTAGAAATGTTTCGATGTTTTGACGTTTTAACATCCCTGCAGGTAAGATAAATACAAATTTATACTTAAAAAGAGAATGCTGACTTGAGTAGTAGTTAATTCATATAATGTTGTCGTTGGATCTCGTGTAGGCATGTCTCGCGGCTGTGCAGACGTGCGTGAATCTGCGAAATGAAGAGAAAAGATCATGCAATCAGAAGCATGCTCGAATTGAGCGCGAGACGCACGTGCACAGGGTCCTCATACTGGGTAACTCTGAGTTGAGATTTCTGCACTTCTTGTTTTGCCATAGAAACGTGGTGGAAAATAATTCTATAATAACTGTTTATTTATTACATTCCTGAATGTAATACGCATTCCTTTAAAAAAAAACTACTGAGATCTAGCATTGTATTTGTAGTTTCATGTCTAGAAACTTTTCCCTGTTTAATACTGCTGTGCAATATTTTATTCCAAACATAGGTACTCCAGAGAGCGGCAAAAGCACATTAATCAAACAGATGAAGATCATCTACAGCCATGGCTTTACAAAACAAGAGCTCATCAGCTTCAAGGTGCAGCATTGACTTAATTTAGTTGATATTTATTAGCATTTTGTGTTTACTTATAAGTTGTCAGAACAGTTGGCATTCTTGCAGTATGTTAATATGGGGTTTTGTCAGGGTTACTGCATTAAGCACGAGACACTCTGCACAATTTTCGGCTGTCCCAGACGATTGGCATCGTGAAGCAATCGTGTCGATTTCTGTAATCGTGGCTCCTGATCGGTGGTCGTATGTCGCACAGTGAGAGAGGTTCAAAAACGGCCGTTGTCACAGTCTTGCGACCGAAGATAGCCTACGATTATTTTCTGGCAGTGTCAGAAATTCAGCATGTTCATCTCACAGTGTGTTTGCAGTTACGACCCACGTTTACTGATTAACCTGTAAAAATGCAACATGAAATCAACGCGACATGGCGTGCTTACATCAAGCTCTTATTCTTCCTCTTTCACCTCTTCCACTTTTTTCAGCACACACAAACTACAACTGTCAAAGTGTGATTCATTATGCTCTTTTTGTTTACCACTAGAGCATGCTAAACGTGCGTCAATAGGTGTCATCATCCCAGAGTCTACATGCATGTCGTACCCAAGTTTATTAGATCCATGTCACACATAATATAGGAATATCTTATAGGATGATCTTATAGGATTGCTAAAATCGTGCAGTGTGTAGAAGGGCTTTAGTTCTCAACATTAGAACTACATGCAGTGTTGGGGAAAGTTACTTTTAAAAGTAATGCATTACAATATTGCATTAATTTTCCTCCCTTTGAAAGAAACTAATTTATTTTACTCTTTTACGTTACATTCATTTTGAGCTAACTTTTGTCACCTGGGCTGCAATTTCTAACAAAGAATATTATGTTGTGTATTTGGTGTAATGCAATGTGTTTATGCGGTTTAAGGTTCAAAAAACACATAAATTTCCACATACTGTACATTATTGTTGCTCCTCTATGCCCCGCTTTTCTGAAAAGTATTGATTTTTACAAAGCTCATCGTTCTGAAAAGCGAGGTTTAGGCCAGCTATCCAGTTCGTTGTGATTGGATGAATACCTCAAGCGTGTGATGGAAATGTTACACCCCTTAACATACTGTGATGCCGTCTCCTGGTAGGACCAGACAAAACCAATAAAACCCATTACAAATGAAACGAGGCAATTGTTGCATCCAGTGGGGACATAATTACTGATTATAATGACTTGTACTATGTTTTTATGCTTATCGTGTTGCGCTGCTTAAACATAAAACCATGTCTGCATTTGTGATCGGAGAAACGGCAAACAACAAGAGCTACTTTACACTGCTTAAAACTCGCGTTTGAATCATAAGTGGCAAATTCTTTAAATATAAACCATGTACTTACAGGCTGTGAGTCAGAAGCGCCAGACTGTCCTTACAAAGTTGGAACTGCCTCACTTTATAGAACAGCCTTTGAGCACAGACCAGGCTAGTCTGGGCTAGGCTAGTCTGCATGTTCAGGAAACAGTCCTCCATAAAATGCGTCTCACACTGCGTCACACACTGCGGGCTTGAGTGAGGAATGGCCGGGCGGGTTAGAGAACGGCACCACTGGCGGATTCGACGAAGGACACGTGATGACCCCGGGCTAGACTCTGCTTCGTCCGCGGTGAAAGGCGATCCACAGCGTGAATTTGATGTATTTCCTCAGCGACCATCATGGATCAGCTCTAGGCATGACAAAGCGGATATTGTCCTCTTTTGGAAGGCCAGACAAAGTAGTTTTGCTTTCACAATGAAACACAGCGTCTCCACAACATGGCGGCAACAACAATACTACAGTGAGAATAAGTTACGCCTTCTTTCTTCGCATGAACATTTGGGCGGTGTTATGCAAATCTTCCCACACAGTGACATAGACGTGGGGGCGTGTTTAAGCGAGGCGTTTTAGGAGGGCATGGACAAATCTTAACTTTTATAAAGAATATCTCTTTGGATTTGAGACTTTAGTCTTTGCAACTTTACAGATCTTTATGAACCTAGAGCTTGTAACACTCCAAAGAGAAGGAAAAATTTAAATTGCATCACATGACCCCTTTAACTCATTGTTCAGTGTACTCCTTAAACCCTTAAAACTTGCTGTTAATATGAGTGGGGCTTCTCTATGTACCTTTTTCTTGGAAGCTATGTAAACATCAAATAAGAGCACGGGCTGCAACATGAATTTATATTTATACTATACCACCACATGCCGTTCTTCATTGCCCTAATAACTTTTTAGTAAACTCGCAATATATATCCATAAAAAATGAAAATGACATACAGGTTAGAAAGGACCACTGTGTTTTGAGCAGTTCTTCAGCTGTATTTTGATTCACTTTATATTTAAAGGGGAAAAAAACTGTTATTTTAAATGAGTAATAATGAATACAGTGACTTAATGAGTTATACATTAACTTTAAGCTAATTGTGTCTAAAGCACAAAGTATTTAATTAAAGACAGAAAATACACACAATCTTTAAACATGAAACATCCATAATGCAATAAATCTGTTTAACAGCCATGTTTTGTGTTTTACTGAAAAGTGTCATGGCTTGTACGATATGAATTATAAACCGTATTGGACTATGCTGAAAGTTACAGTACTACGACATAAGTGCATCACTATTAGCACTATGCATGTTTTACTATTCTCCAAATGGTTAATGTGTAATTATTTGGTTTCTTCTAAATGTACAGCCTGCTGTGTTGGATAACCTGCTGACAAATATGAAGTTTGTGCTGCATGGCATGGGAATGCTGCGCATTAATTTGTCAAACAAGAAAAACAAGGTGAGTTATGCAGACTATTCTATCCATATCTGTTCATTATGATGTGCATGGCAGTTCTGTTAGACCCAAATTGGGATTAATTGCAAAAAGACCTCTCTGTTTTCTGTCTCAACTAAATAGGATTACAGTGACATTAAAACAAATGAGTACATGCACATGACACCAAATTGGCTTATTTGTATCTCACCTCCCTGCTGTATATCTTCACGTAAAAACTTTCTAAACTCTAATACTGTGCATAATATTGTGGGAAAATATTGTGTAGTTATAGAATATTACAAAAACAAACAGCAATTGGCATATAGGTAGGACCAGGTATGTGCTGTGACCATTGAGACTGAGCAAGAATTTTAATACACATTATAATGTGCCCAAAACAAACTATATGGCTGAATTTAATGTAGTGAAAGTATTATTGAACAGGCGGGGTCACAAATATGGGGTAGAAATACCTTCTTCTTTTAAACTCTTATTATTCTGCTTTTTTGTTTGTTTTAATCATGATCCAATTTAAAATTATTATTAATCTTATACGACCAGGCCATGTTCTTGACAGAAGTTTTGACCGATTCAACCACAGGTCGTTTTTTTTTTTCTATGTTCTTATAGGCCCATGCACATGCCATCTTGTCATGCAAGTGTTGTGTAGGAGAGGATATGGAGCTGCTGCCATTTGTGGCTCATTCATTCTGCAGTCTGTGGGGGGATCTGGGCATCAGAGCGGCAGTAGCCAGAGGCCACGAGTTCCAGCTCAATGATTCTGCACATTAGTGAGTAATCCCTTATCTGCCATTTGTATCATTGCATAATGAAGCTACAGTTTCTTTTGAATGCCACTGTTTGCGTCACTGAAATTTTCTGACATGACTTTCCATCTCATGAAAGGGTTACTCCATATGAAAATTCTTTCGTCATTTACTCACACTTATCATCCTAGATGTATCTGACTTTCTTTTGTGGAAGACATGTAGAGTTAGAAAACAGGACTCTCTGTGAGTCCATATAATGCTACTGTTTGGGTTGATGCTTCAAAAACCACACAAAACAAACATGACACGTTTGGCCAACTTTCAAATGAGGATTTGTGAGTTCACACTCAAAGTCAGTTATGAGCCAGGACACGCAAACGCCTAACTTCTCACACAAGTTAAATAAAAAAAAAAATTAAAAGCGCCTTAAGTAATCAACCAATGAAGAGTTTGTGACCCATGATAAATTAGCTAGTCAGAGCTAAGCTCTGCTCACTTGCAAAATCAGATGTTATTTACCAACAAAAATTATAGAGACTGTATAGAATGTTAGCTTTCATTTGACAGGAACATCTGTCCTACCACTGGACTGAATAATCGTGAAGTATTTTCCTGTATCCTGATATGCCATATTAATAATGCCACATTTATTGCAGTAAAATTGTCCCCATGAGATGTTGAAGTGTGTAATGCAATGTTTGTCCCTGGAAACAATGATGCAGTCATTGAAAACTCTTCATGTTCCTGTAGCAGTGCCCCAGTTTGTTAGTATTTGCATCATCATATGCAAATACAGCTCTTAGCTGGATCATTTCAGGGACAATTGCATGTAATGCAGGAGATTTCAATTGTTTGGATTTGTCAGTTATTCTTATATAACATTATGCTTTCATTAGAATTTTAAATGATGTTGAAATGGATGAGGAGTGAAGTACTACAATGAATGAGATCACACATTCCATAGCTGTAAATTTGCATGTTGATAAATGTATCAGTTGTAATTGCTATTTAGAGTCATTTTGTTTGCGTGATGCTCCAACAATTTGCCGTATTTTACTGCGTTTGTGGTCTCTTAACCTGGCCAATCACATAAATCAATCAGTCTTTGGTGATACAAATGACTGCAGCATCGCTTTCCAGTCATTATCAGTGTGATTGTTTAGAAACAGTAAAAAAAAATGTTTATGGGGGAACATTGACCAAAGGTATGGTAAACTAAAAACAAACCTGATTCAGCAGATAACTGAATGAAAGGTTATGGTAAGGTGCATACAGCAACAGCAATCTCCGTCTCTATTGGCCATGTGTAAAATAACCATCTACTGTAATACAAAGGATAATCGGCTATGACTTTTGCATCTTCTAAAAATGTTTAACCTAAGGAAAATGATAATATCAGAAGTTTCTCATCTCAAATCCTCAAATGAATGTTTTATGGCTGGATAATCTTTTCAGCTTGCCATTTGGAACTATTACAATACTGAATATAATCTTCATGTTTGACCAAGTTGCTTGTTGTTAAATTCCCCTATTTGGTTTGATATCATTTTCCAAATTGCAAATAAAGTGACTTATGTGGTGGTAGTGAGGATAGCTTATGAACGACAGTTGCAGGAGATTTAATACTTCATACTGTTATCTGAATTATCTTCCAGGTAACCATTGTAATTACTTTTGAGGGAAAAAATGTTGGTTTTTGTTTAAAATTGAGCATTAAACATCTTTTGTGCTTTTGCTTTTTCCTCTGTTTTGTATGCACATAAATATAGTTTTTTTGAGAACATAAGTCGCATCATCGCACCAAACTACATCCCCACTAAAACAGATGTCCTCAGAGTGCGAGTAAGGACTCGTGGTGTCATTGAAACCCAGTTCAGAGTCAACAACTCTCTGTACAGGTAAACCTAGATTTCTGCAGTATTATCATAGATAAAAATGTTTCTATGTCTATATTTTCATTACTGACTGACTAAAGATGATGTTTAGCAGATTGTTCATGTGGCTCCTTTCCTTACAGTAAAATCACACAGTGACCAGGGTTTGATAAGATTAAAAAAAGGATAAAAATAAAGATTTATGTACACATGGATTTGATTTAAATGGAAGGCAGCACACTGTATATTTCCATTAACTTAGTCAAATTAGTTTAACCAGTTTGACTTCATTTTTCTCAAGACGTATGAGATTCAGCTTGACTATTTTTATTTTAATTTCATCATATGAATAATTTGTTTATAAATACTCCTTTGTTTATAGGCTATATGATGTGGGTGGTCATTGTTCAGAAAGAAAGAAGTGGTACAGTTATTTCGACAATGTCCAGGCAGTGCTGTTTATGGTGGCTCTTAGTGGGTATGATCAAAACCTTAATGAAAATCATTCCAAGGTGAGTAGCATACTTTATTTTTAGAGACCTTGTGCCATATTACAGGAACTTTCTAACTCTAGAATGCTGTCTTATCTGTTCAAAAACCCAGATGATTTAGTTAGTTCTTATTGTCAGAAAAGTGTGTATAACAAGCTTTCATTAAGGTCTGACAAATTAAATGAAGGCAGCAACTATTTGCACTGTGTAAATAGTGGTATAGGCTATTTACAATAAGTGCATATAGCAATGGATTCTATTTACACTAAGTGAAAATAGCATGATATTCTGCTATTTATACTTATTGCAAATAGTGGAAATTATCTGCACCTCAGTATTATAGTACATTAAAAAACGGTATGTAGTAATAACACATTGAGTGTAAATTATCATTTTAATTCAAATTATTAAATGGATGCCACCTTATTGGGACAATAAAGCCCTCCCTACACCTACCCTAACCCTACCCGATACTTTATTTTCTACTTGTTAATTATTTCTTCAGTTTTATTGAAAATACATTTTATTTAATTTTTTTTTTTTTTTTTGGCAAAAGGCAGATTTGAACACTGAAGCTGATGATTGTCTGCAGTCTTTTATAGTGTTGACCATTCATATCACACGTTTGTGGGTGGAGTAAGTGTAAATAGCCTCTGCCAACAAGGCGGGCTATTTGCACTTGGACATATCACGTTAATGTAAATAATGTAAATTAGTGATAATTTGTTTGTTTGAAAATTCCAAGCATTACAAATTGTAACTTAACTAAGTTTTTTTTAACAACAGAACCGTCTCCATGAAAGCCTGGAGTACTTCAAATCCACATGTAACACTGTGTTTTTCAGAGGAGCTTCTCTGGTGAGCTGGGTTTGTTTCAGGGCCTGTAAAATTGTTGTAATCTGACATTAGGGCTTCCACACTATATTTAATTCTGTTATTGTCATCTTTGTTCTGAACCAGGGTTAAAAAAAAGTTGTCTGCAAAAAAGGATGATTTTTCATACCATTACGTGAAGCTTGATTGAATTTGTGCTTCTTTTTATGAGTCCATTGAAAGAATCAGTTCCTAAGCCCCTCTCCCTCCCCCTCCTCGCACAATTGTCTGCACTCATTGAGATTGTGTGTACACGTAACCTGCTTCATCACCCATCATTCTGTACCACTTCAGTTATGCATTTCCATATGATGCTGTCTTTGTCCATTAGTTAATGCTCCTATTAAGAATTGTCAAACAATAGTTTTGAGTATATACTAATTAACATAACAAACACTTTGTTCTGCAACAGACAAAAACAATAGGGATGAATGAATTGAAAGGATTGAATGGCTTCAGATGTTTTTCATTTTCTTTTAACTTTGCATTTGAATTAAATTTTCAGGTTTTATTTATGAACAAAATTGATCTGTTTGCTGAGAAAATACTGTATTCTGGGAGACATCTACGACTTTATCAGCCAGACTTCAAAGGTACTATATATATATATTTTTTTACAGTCTTTTTATTTCTGTGGAGCATAATTTTACTGTGCAGGGTTTATAAGTAAGCTTGCTGAAGTTACAAAGTGTTAAATTAATGACCGTAGATGTTGTTTGCCTCTGTCTCTGTCTCTCTCTCTCTCTCTCTCTCTCTCTGATTTGTTGCCCTTCCATGTCTTGTTGACCCTTTGCAATGTAATTAAAAACTGCAGAGACTGCAGATACTAATAATCCATTTTCTCTGGATACCTCACGTCACACTTATAAGAGCTCTAGGAGCAATGTTTAAGCATTGTCTAAATTTCCGTTTTCAGACACACAGTACTTTAGAATGGCATTAGGCAAATCATTATAGTATCTTAGGTAGAAACGTCACTGATGTTTTTAAGGCAGGGTTTAGCGAGTAAAATGGTTCCTTATTTAAAACTGTACATGCTACATGTGTATACAGCATACTGTATGTAATGGTAGCATAAAAATGCACAAGGCCATCATTGTCTTTTTAACTTTTAGAATGATATTTGGTAAAGTTTGAATATATTAAGGAATTGATTGTGTTTCTCTGTGTTGGGATGCAGGGTCTGATCGTGATGTGAATTGTGCTGCTCAATATGTGACTGACCAGTTTGTAGCATGTGCTACCACCTCAGGCAAGATGGTGTACTCTCACTTCACCAATGCCACAGACCCCTCCTGTGTACATGATGCCTTCCAGCTCACCATGAGCACTATTGTTAAACATAACCTTCAAACAATCTCACTTCTCTAATTTATTTTTTATATTCCCATTTTTATCTGTCTGCTGTTTGTCTATTTTTACCAAGTTGCTTTTTTTAAAATGGATCATGAAATCCATTTATAAATGCAATATTTTCTTTTATAATATTTTAATTATTAATTTGATTTGTTACCTGCTTAGTTAATTGACTTAATTGTGGGATCATTAAAGTGTTGTAAATAAATGGGCTAAATTATACTTAGTTGGATGTTTTGCTTTGGACTATATGTAAAAAAAAAAAAGTGGATCTGGTCAAGTTGCTAAATGACACTTATGGAAGTCCTTACATTAATATCGTTATATACATTAATATTGTTTTTAAAGATGGGTGATCAAAACAACAAAAATACTGGTTCTTTGCGGTTGTCAAATATTAATGAAACCTGTTTGTAGGTAATGTAAGAAATTATATCTGCGACTACTCCTGTGGACACCTGTGTTTGAGCTTAACTTCCTGCATCCACTAAAATCCACTGCCACATTAATAGCCACATAAGTAAATGTAAAAAATACGTTACAGTTTGGATATGAAATAATGAATGACATTCAAACATTTTATTCCACATTACTGCAGTTTTAAGAGTGCACTTGTTCACACCTTGCTTACAAATACTGTATGTACTGTATAGTTCGGTATGACAGAAAGGTACTGTGTCCATTCTCAGCTGTTGAGACAGATTCTTGAGTCCAGGCTGAAGATCACACTGGCCCCACACTTAAACAAGCTACTATCCTGGAAAAACTCACAGCTTTGCAGCTCTGGAAAGACATCCTTCACACAAATGGGCTAGAGAGAGAGAGAGGTGTAATCTTAGTTTGGAAGAAGATGTGGTAGGAAAAGGATAGTTCATGGTTTCTTTTGAAAAAGCTAACAATTTTTAAAGACTAAACTTAGAGTAGGCAATGTATAATATATGATGTCTAACGATTCAATTCATTACGAATAGATAGAAAGAGAGAAATAAGCTACTGTATAATCTTACCATGTTTTTGAGGAAGTCGCGTGGAAAATTTGTTTCTGGCAGGGCATTGATGTCGTCGATGGGCTCTAGTTCTGGTTTTGACCTCCTGATCCTGGAGAGAAGTCCTGAAGCTCTGCCCACGGAGTAGTAACTCGGTCTCGCCGCTTGTTTGTACCAGGCTTCCACTGGACGACAAACTGCTAGTAAAGAAACGAACAGAAGTATCAGTGTGAGTCTGTCAGATCTCTCCATAACTGCTGATGTGTTGTTCCCTGAACCTCCTCTGGCTCTGCTGTCTTCATCTGTTTGCAGTCGTTTATATATGGAGATCTCGTGATCATGATTCATTGCTCGGTGGGTAGATCAGAGAGAGCTCGCTTAGAGATGGACAGTTACGCTTTCTACATTTTCAACAAGTAGTTTACTGTAGAGCCAGGGTTATTATAGTTTACTATAATTATGCCAAAAATGTAATTACTTGAAATAAATGTTTACTGAAACAAAAATAAAATATGAAAACCATTTTATTTAAGCTAGTCAACAGGGCAAGAGTTCTCATTTTCATTCTTGATATACAAATAAAACTAAAACAAAAATTAAAATTAAAGACATATTTTAAAATGACCCAAACTAATAAAAATGCTAAAAACACACAAAACAATTATGAAAACTGCAATTAAAATGAAAGCAGAAAATATCAAAATATCAATTTCAAAATATTAATAACTAAAATAGTATCACAAATAACACAGTGTAGAGCATATCCTTATTCATGCCAATTGATATCCCACTTATTTATCCAATTTGTCTACTATCTACTCCTGGCAGATGACTAGAATTGCTGTCAGGTTACTATGAGTCTCACACAAAATTTGATCCGGGATAGCCATTAATATAAATGTAAATGTTATCCAAAGATTAGATATACTTCTGCCTTTTTGTGTAAGCTACATCATGTGAACAAATAAACTTCAAAAAATTTAATTATCTCCTGTTAAATAAACCAGAAGGATAAACAAATCAGTATTCAAAATGGCTTGGCATAAATTAAAATTTAATTTGAATATTTTCTGCAAAAAAAGATGAATAAACAATGCATAAAAAGGTGCATCGATTCACGTATCCTGTATTTGAATCATTTTTACCATTACAGGTGAAGTAATGCCACCCGTGTGCTTAATACGTATTAACAAAAAAATAAAATATTTAAGTGGTTAACATCTTGATGGTATTATGAACCAGTGTTTTGTCCTCCATTGAATGATGTTGTGTACAGTCAAATATACGAGGTATAAGTAGCCAACAGCTCACCTGTTATGTGTGCCCATATACATTTTACATTACAATACTTTTTTTTTTGTTTTTTTTGGAGGGGACACTTTTTTTTGGCCACCTTCTCTATTATCCTTGTTGGCATTTTACACAAGTTCCATTAAATCTTCAAGTAACACAGCCGCTGATATACAGTGCCTTGCGAAAGTATTCAGCCCCCTTGAACTTTGCGACCTTTTGCCACATTTCAGGCTTCAAACATAAAGATATGAAACGGTAATTTTTATGAAGAATCAACAACAAGTGGGACACAATCATGAAGAGGAACGAAATTTACTGGATATTTCAAACTTTTTTAACAAATAAAAAACTGAAAACTGCAAAATTATTTAGCCCCTTTACTTTCAGTGCAGCAAATTCTCTCCAGAAGTTCAGTGAGGATCTCTGAATGATCCAATGTTGACCTAAATGACTAATGGTGATAAATAGAATCCACCTGTGTGTAATCAAGTCTCCATATAAATCATGAAGAACAAGGAACACACCAGGCAGGTCCGAGATACTGTTGTGGAGAAGTTTAAAGCGGAATTTGGATACAAAAAGATTTCCCAAGCTTTAAACATCCCAAGGAGCACTGTGCAAGCGATAATATTGAAATGGAAGGAGTATCAGACCACTGCAAATCTACCAAGACCTGGCCGTCCCTCTAAAAACTTCAGCTCATACAAGGAGAAGACTGATCAGAGATGCAGCCAAGAGGCCCATGATCACTCTGGATGAACTGCAGAGATCTACAGCTGAGGTGGGAGACTCTGTCCATAGGACAACAATCAGTCGTATACTGCATAAATCTGGCCTATATGGAAGAGTGGCAAGAAGAAAGCCATTTCTTAAAGATATCCATAAAAAGTGTCGTTTAAAGTTTTCCACAAGCCACCTGGGAGACACACCAAACGTGGAAGAAGGTGCTCTGGTCAGATGAAAACAAAATCGAACTTTTTGGCAACAATGCAAAACGTTATGTTTGGCGTAAAAGCAACACAGCTCATCACCCTGAACACACCATCCCCACTGTCAAACATGGTGGTGGCAGCATCATGGTTTAGCCCTGCTTTTCTTCAGCAGGGACAGGGAAGATGGTTAAAATTGATGGGAAGATGGATGGAGCCAAATACAGGCCCATTCTGGAAGAAAACCTGATGGAGTCTGCAAAAGACCTGAGACTGGGACGGAGATTTGTCTTCCAACAAGACAATGATCCAAAACATAAAAATCTACAATGGAATGGTTCACAAATAAACATATCCAGGTGTTAGAATGGCCAACTCAAAGTCCAGACCTGAATCCAATCGAGAATCTGTGGAAAGAACTGAAAACTGCTGTTCACAAATGCTCTCCATCCAACCTCACTGAGCTTGAGCTGTTTTGCAAGGAGGAATGGGCAAAAATTTCAGTCTCTCGATGTGCAAAACTGATAGAGACATACCCCAAGCGACTTACAGCTGTAATCGCAGCAAAAGGTGTCGCTACAAAGTATTAACTTAAGGGGGCTGAATAATTTTGCACGCCCAATTTTTCAGTTTTTTTTGTTGAAGTTTGAAATATCCAATAAATTTCGTTCCACTTCATGATTGTGTCCCACTTGTTGTTGATTCTTCACAAAAAATTAGTTTTATATCTTTGTTTGAAGCCTGAAATGTGGCAAAAGGTCGCAAAGTTCAAGGGGGCCGAATACTTTCGCAAGGCACTGTACATAATATGTAAGTAGTGAGACAAACTTTTTAATTGCAACTGCTATTTTGAGTCCTTTACTTTGTGCTACTCCTTGTATTTGAATTCCTTATCCCAGACTGGTAACCTTGAGGATGAGATAGCAGAACCTGACCTGAGAAGTCACACTAGAACTGTTGCCATGAGTCAGTCAGTGGGTCAGACATTTCACAAGCTCCATCGTAAAGTACATATAAAATAGCTACAACGAGGAAACTGGTAAAAAAAAAAAGTACTGAAATTGTTAATTGGGCACCAGTATCACCTATCGATGGTCCACTATAGCATTGCCATCTTCTCCCTTTTCTCAAATCCGTTTCTTCTCTCTTTCCTTTTGCAATATACAGAGGAAAGAAGTTTGTCAGCCCTGCATTTAGCATTGATTTCTGAATCTTTTGGTCATAATATTTTATCTTATCTTCAGCTAAGGCAAAACGGTAACAAACATAACTAGTTTTATTGAACACTTTGTGTATCATCATTCACAGTGTAAGGTGAAAAAAGTAAGAGTAATGTTTTCTCCAAAAGGAATCAGTCCAGTGTTACTTGTGAGTGTTTAATGTCGACAAAGTCCAAAACATAGCTTTAAAAAGGAAACGGTACCTTCTCCATTCCATATCTGCTATTTGTATTCTTCACTCTTTTGTTGCATTTGCAATATTGTATTTTCCATTGGCACTGTTGACACGATCGTCTGCAACCTTTTTTCTTTCTTTTTTGTTATACCAGTCCACATGATTCCCTTGGACTGAGTCTTCAACCCAAATTGAGTTAAGATATCCGCTGGTTCTTTATTTCTGTTCATCTTCCTGTGATTCCAGCTTGCAAAGCTTAAAGTACCATGTTTTGGTCCACTTTCTCAGAACACTTCCCACAACGATTAACTGTTGGTATGTAGACAGTGAGTAGTCCAGATGAACACATATGCTAGTGCAATGTTATCACATGCATTTTCAAAAAAAATTCTGAATGTGACAAAGTAAATAAAACTCAAAAAGTTATGGAACAGTTTTCACCAGCTTTTAGCCTTTCCCACTGCTGATTGGATCAAACAGGCCCGTGCTGGAGTCCAACAATACAATGAAATTGAAGCTGCACTACCCTATAAAAAATACTGACAATGTCTGAGTTATCTATTCACAAGAAGTACTGTGATGTGAAGCATGCCTCGAACAAAAGAAATCTCAGAACATGAAAGACTTGAGTTGCATTTATGCATAGGGTTACAGATGTATTTCTGAAAGCCTTGAGGTTCATCAGTCCGCAGAAAGACAATTATAAATGGGAAAAGTAGCTCCTTTCCCTAGGATTGTGTGTCCAGCAAAGATGACTGGAAGAGGTTGGTGATCCGAGATCAGAATACTAAAGTGTCAGCTAAAGAGACACAAAAATGGAACATGCTCCATAATGTCTCTATTGATGTGTCTGTGTGATTTGTAAAACATAAAGAAAAAATAATAATAAAAATGTCACTGAAAAAAATGGAAGTCACTGCTGTCCAAAAAACAAATAAGTTTGCAGAACTGCACTGCATGGGATGTTCTGGAGAAATGCAAATTATAAATCTATATGCAGTATATATGTAAATAATTTTATATATACATGACAGCTTTGGGTTGTTTTACTCCCTGAGGGTTTGGACAGCTTTCTATCATCGATTTAAAAAGAATTTCCAAGTTTATCAGAACATTTTGCCAGAAAATTTACAATAGCAGCCCTAAATACAGAAGTAAATCAATGACAGAAAGATTCCAACTGTCTCATCTCCTGACTGATGTTCTCTGCATCTCACCAAAACTGCTTTAAAGAACAAGATCCAACACAGTATTTGATCATACACCAGTCTGTCACACCTCACTTCTGTAGTGCAACTGCTGTTTTGTTCCTTGGGTGTACTGAGCTCCCAAGCACAACTCAACAGTGCTTAACAGTTTGGAGTTGACCTGGTGATCTTTTCAAGTAAGTCCACTATCATAAATTTCACTATAAGCCTTCTAAGAGAAGTACTGGCCCTGAAGGGTTTAAAGGAATAAAACGCTTCACATGAATCTAGAAGTCACATGAAAAAGCATGTACTTGTGATACTTAGGACCAAATGAAATGGCTGTCAATAAATATTATCTGATAAACTGACTGTGCAACATGCACCTTCAAAGGGATCTCAGTCTCTAGAGGAATTTCATCTGTAAAATTAGTTGTTTGGCTTATGAAGTAACAAGTGCTATGAAGTCAGATTTATAGTTAGTGACCAGCAGCAAAGTTTGCAACAATGCAAATGAAATGGTTTCAAGCAGGAGGCAGAATGAACATTCAGAACAGTGACGGTATCTTGTAAAAAAAAAGGTTCAGTTTATGGAAGAAGGGTCAAGGCGGGCACATATGAATGAAAGAGCCTCAAGGCATGTGCTGATGGAAGAAATATGAATATGTGATAATGATTTAGGCCTACTTTCCTTTAGCTACATTAAGTGCCTTTATAGAGTTATTCTATTAATCACATTTTCTGCTAAAGTTTGTATTATTGTACATTGTGTTATATTAGAATGTTTTAGTTCTTTGAATTCAGGAAGCTGAGGGATTCAGCTATCACCACAACAACTTTTGACCCTTCTGTAGTAAATGCTGATGCTGCAAGCATGTTTTGTAAGCAGAACATGTAGGCTAGTTTGTGTCTTTAAAGAACACAAACTAGCCTACATGTTCTGTGACTGGAATTAAAAATAACTGAGGGCGTGTGAGGACATTTTCTAAAGGCAGTGTACAGTAATTCTGAATAAACATTTTTTATATATTACATAAAATAAAAATAAGCAAGAAACTGGTATTTTAGCAGATAGTTTAATGTATATAAGTACTTCCCATTGTGTCATTGGCTTGTATTTTTGTATAAATGTATCCACATGAAAACCACGCCCATTTTTCACGAAACGAAACTTCTGCGATAGATCCCTAGCTCTTCCTCAGCAGATACTTTTATGGTGTGTGGAGCATACGAACGTGATCAAATCTGAGTGAGAGACTGACTGAGGATCAAATACACGATGACATGCCACGGTGACATATGTGTCTTCTTCTGTGAAAACGCACACCTGCACTAGGTAAGACACAAACCTGAGAGTACGATACACTTGCCTTTATAATGTGTGTCAGATTAGCTTTAGCATGTCACGTGAGGAAGACACCAAACTGCGAGTTTCTCTTTACCTGGCATTAATGTCATATATCAGATCATCTATACCGCGAAAATAACACTTGCAAAGACTCTTCATTCTTTTAAGTAAACTTGTCTGAGCATAATTTTTGTTCAGAGCATAAAGCTCGTTTGTCAACGTCAGCATGGTCGTGTTTGTTTCGGGCTATTAGTTGTGCAATTTTACTGATAAAATATTGGCTTATTATGCACAAATAGTAAAGATAAGTTGACGATTAGATGTGAGACGTATAGGTTTTGTTTGTTTAATAGATTAGAGGATGGTTTTGAAATACAGGTTCGCCATTCAGACACGTCATAGCCTGACGTTATCAGTAGCATATGGTAAAGGAGCAGCTTATCATATGTAGATAATATATTTATAAGCATATACCCATATGCGCCTGGTGATTACAATCGTAATATTTATATATTATTATTGTTTCATTTTGTGGCGGATTTCTTCTTGCTCGCATTATTTTTAATTTACAGTGACATGAGCGGCAGCGGCCTCTATTGGGGCATTTGGCCTCATGCAGTGGCGGCTAGTCAGGGGAGGCTGTGCCTCCCCAAAATTTTGAGGTGACAATGGGAGGAGGACTATTTAAAGTTAACAAAATTCACAATTAATTTCAGGTCATATATCAGAATGTGTATTTTTTGTTTGTAATTTCACAGTTGTAAAACCATAAAATGTTAATGAAGTTGGAGAGCGCTGCATTTCTATCGCGAATGTGCCGAACCTGGTGATATAATTACAACCACTAGGTGATAGAGAAGGGGATGCAGACTCAGATCTACACCCACCCCCGCCAGTCAAGTAGGGCTCGCTGCAGCCTGCGGTGGACATCCAACCCCGCCCACATCCAAGTGTGACGTCAGAAGTCACGCCCATCCCCGACATAACCCCGCCCACATCCAAGTGTGACGTCAGAGGTCACGCCCATCCCGACACAACCCCGCCCACGTCCAAGTGTGACGTAAACGAAAGCCACGCCCATATCAAATACGTCTCCTCATGTGATAACGCCATCCCCCGTGCCTGGAAACCCGGAAGTATGTTGAAGCAATTTATGGAAGTTAATGGGATCTAAATAAAATAATATTGTCCTTCGTTTTACTAATACACGCTTTTCTTATTTTTGTAAAGGATGTCTAGGCTAAAATTGCACAACTTAAATCTAATATATATTTAATATGTCTAATATACGGAGCTGATTTTGTCATCATAACAGCTCCTAAAACGCTTATGTTGATTAAAGTAGGCTTATTGTCAATTAAAACTTTTAAACCTTACCTTGTTCATTTATGCAATGAGATAAATTTCACATTTATTAAAAAACAAAACGATTTTGACCTAACCCAAGGCAAAATTGAAATGCATCAAATTTAAAGGGGACAATTAGATTTTGGTATTGTAAAAGTATGCAAAATTATTGTAAAAGTTGGTATTGTATAATTGTCATTTAATTTTCTAAAGATTTATTACACTTATCATAAAGTGTTAACATTTGAATGATAGAATCAACAGTTTCCCCATATGCAGTAGGCTACATACGTAGGCTGAATAAAGATTGCATTGATAGATTATATAAGTAACATGACATTGACCTTCAGGCCTTGTTCATCACAACTTGATATGAAACATGTCCAGGTCCTCCACATACTTAAAGATGAATGAAAAGGACATCCATTGTTTCATTGGGTATTTTAAAAAAAAAAATACAACAAAAATAATAAAAAAAAAAAAAAAAAAAAAAAAATACACCACCTGTAAAAACACCACCAGTTTTTGAACAGTAAGATTTTTTATTATTTTTTAAAGTCTCTTCTGCTCACCAAGCCAGGATTTATTTGATCCAAAAACACAGCAAAAACAGTAATGTGAAATATTTTTACAATTTAAAAGAACTGCTTTCTATTTGAATGTATTTTAAAATGCAGTTTATTCCTGTGATCAAAGCTGAATTTTCTTCCATCATTAACTCCAGTCTTCAGTGTATTAACATAATAATAATAAAATGTTTTTTGAGCATCAAATCAGCATATTAGAATGAAGGATCATGTGACTATAGTAAGTCACCTTTGAAATCACAGGAATAAATTTCATTTTAATAGAAATATAGAACATTGTTATTTTAAATAGCAAAATCTATTACAAAAGCAAAATATTATACAAATATTTTAAAATTGGACTGTTTTTCTTTCTGCTTCTTCGGATTAAATAAATGCAGGCTTGATGAGCAGAAGATATTTCTTTAAAAACATAAAAAAATCTCACTGTTCAAAAACTTTTGGCTGGTTGTTTAACAAAAGGTATGCTCCAAATATTATAAAGTCTGAGCAGCTGAATGAACAGCTGAATGATCAGATAAATAGTTCTTGACATGCAGTACACACACATACATACATAGACTACACAGAGAGATTCCTTGCTTCAATATATCCTCCGATTCTCCCTCCAAGTAGTCTTTGATGGCATTCTGTATGATTTTTACTGTCCATCTGGAGAACGGCAGGCCCTGTCAACCTCCCCACAGATAACCCACGATGACTCTGTACCACGCTGGACCAATGTCCCTTACAAACTTCCACTTTATGTCCTCTTGGCGCTCCTGTTAAAAATAGAGAATACATATTGGGGGTATATGTGTCCACATAAAATTATTTACCTCATCATTCTACATAAACATATTTATGATTTTAAACCCACAAAAATCAATCAACTATCTAAAGAAATGCTCTCACCATACCTCCATGCACCACTGCATGGCTTATGTGGTTCTTCAAGTGAACTGTAACAAGTAATTTTCTTTACTGGTGAAACTGCAGCAGGGACCCCTAAACCCGGGAGAACTGCCCCTGCACCAGGCTTGGACTGAAAATGTGTAGAATGCTGTAAAACATGACAAACAAACATTATGTGATCTTTTCGTTAATATAGAAGAATACAAAGATAATTTGTGACATACACAGAGTTATCCACAAGACATAATGAAATGATGCGGTTGCCCAACCAAGTTACTGTGCATGGGTACTGTGATCAGAGTATATCATTAAAGATATCATATGTATGTGTGTGTGAGTGTGTGTGTGTGTGGTTGTGGTGGTGGTGGTGGTGGTGGGGGGCAGGTAAGTACATATGTGTGAGAGGGATGAAGTGTGTGTGTCTGAGTGGGTGAGATGAGTGTTATGTGTGGGGTATTGGGGGAAGGGTATAAAAAATATGCACATTGAATTCATAATTGATTTTATGTTGTAAGACTTGTGCCTTCTATCTATCTATCTATGTGTCTCTCTATCTATCTACACATGTATGTATGTATATATGTATGTATTTGTGTAAGTATATTTGTTGCTAGCAATAACGTGCCTGTGTGAAGTTGAAATTAAAAATACTTACTGTTGTTTATGCACATGCACACAAATGACGGACACGTTCTTAAAAAGTTGTCAACGGTTTGGTAAAGACCAAAGATATTTTTTTTTACTTTACACGACACGGCAAACAACAGCTTCTTTTTTAGCGGTTGGCAAACAATACAAATTAATCTTCTTATCGATGTTTCAAAAAATGATTGAGAATGTGACGTATTTTGACATGGGCGTGGTCTGTGACGTCAACTTGGATGTTGGTTAGCCAATCAGCATCGAGTGTTCTCTTTCAGCGCTGATGAGCCTCAGTTGGTAAAAAAAAACAAAATATATATATATATACGTTAGCCAATCAGCATCGAGTGTTCTCTTTCAGCGCTGATGAGTGTTGAGAAAAGAAGCCTCGTAAAGACGTAAATTACGTGATATTAGTATGAACGTCTCGTGCTGCACTGATAAGGCTTATGAATTACTTATGATGAGCAGCGATATTGAATATTTGATCGCTAACAGATTTACCAAGCTGTCATTCACACAGTATACAAATTAAAAAAAGGGAAAACACGTCTAAGCTGGATATAGAATACAGCAGTCGGCTTGACAGGCAGTTCTCTTTTAACACAGACTTTTAAGAAGGGATGGATGTTTGCTTTAAGTGATAGGGCCAGGTAAGTGAAATTTATAATAATAATAATAATAATCTGCAGGGATCCCAGACCAATATAATAAGTGTGCCTCCTCTATTTTAAAACCCACGAGCCACCACTGGCCACATGATGTAGAGGAGGACCGTCTGAAAAAAAATAGACGAATTCGGATGTGTTTACATCGGCTATTTTATTATCTCATTTCTATATTAATTAGGTGAAATTTCTGTATTGTCTGTTTGTTTATATTTGTATTAATGCATGTCGTTTTATTTGTTCTTTTGATTATTTTTATGTTGCAAAAGAGTACAATTTCCCCAGAGTCATGAAAGACAAGCATTTACATTGATTTCACCATAGTTAAGGAATGTACAGCACAAGGTAAAGTGGAGGACAATTAAAGTTGCTTGGAGTGGCACTTGTTGCTTTTATAAAATGGCATCAACAATAGTGTAACACAGCAGTGTTCGATAAGTTTCATTTATCACAACTATCAATTTTCCACCAAGTGATGTAGCTGTTGGCTGTTAAGATTTGCCAAGCAACATATAATAAAAATCATAATACAGTTCAGGTCAGTGAATGTCAGGTACAGTATGTACATATCACAATGGCTTCCTGATGCAGAATATAGAGCATTTGTGTTTGTAGAATGCTTAGCCAAAGTAATTTAAAATAATGATCATGTAATGTTGAAAAATTAACAGTGCAAAAATATAAAATAATAATAGTAATAAAAAAAAGTTAAAGTAGAATACAGTTGTTAAAAACAATGTAAAATAAACAGGAAGGAGATTATTCATTATTTTAAGGTCATAACATAGCTCTTATAACAGATTAAAACTTAAATTGAAGCACAAGATGCTCTTTGGAACATTCTGAAATGAATGTAGACCACATGATTATCACGTTGTTCATGTCAGTTCCTGTGCTGCTGTCAGTAAAGAAAAAACAGGAAATGTGATTATTAAGCCATTCTCAAATTCATAGTATTTATTTTTTTTATCTTTCTTCATGTATGTTTCATTTCTACAATACAACTTTTGACGAATTATTATTTTGTTAAATTAGAAAAATGCAGAATAGAAGCATTTTAACTAGCGACTTCTGATATTCAGATACAATTGTGTGTTGTAGGCATTTATTAATTTGTCATAAATACCTTATAATTTTATTTTAAAGTGGATCTCTGCACTTAGATAAAGTGTAGGCTGTTTTCTGACATTCACATGATTCCCACAGTCTGTGTTTACTAAATTCACTTTCTACATGGTGATCTTTGACTTATATGCAAATAGAAATTGAAAGCACTATGGAGTTCTAAGAAGTCATGTGACCACTTATGTGTTATCATTATTTTGTGGAATAGTGGGTAAAACCCCTTACTTGTGCTCTTTGCAGACATTACCGAAGAATGAAGTGTCCTCAGTGCAGTTATGTGTCTTTGGAAAAGGCACCAAACTTCTGCAGTCGGTGTGGCTGTAAGCTGTCATGTCAATCAATTGAGACAACAGCAGGTGGGTGCTTGAGTCTTTAAAGATCTTACCATTTTTGATTCTGTAATTTCATTTGTTACTTACTTACTATTATTTCCTTATTCTGAATGCTTATTTATGCATTTTTATTCATACATTTTGTTTATTTCCATGAAAGTTTCACAAAATGAAAAAGATATGATTTAATATAAAAAGACATGTACTTTGACATTTAGACAGGACATTTAACATGTAGCCTATATTTATATATATATATATATATATATATATATATAATATATATATATATATATATATATATAACATCTAACACGATATGCAGTGGGGTGTACAGCTGCATCTCAGTTCACTTATTTGTGGTTAGTAGTTTTTCTCCATTTTCTCCACGTAATTGTGTTGCATTCACTATATAGTGAATGAGTGAGCAGTTTCAGACACAACAGTATAAAGTATAACGGTAGACACATTGCTTATGTTGTCTGATGCATCTTATACAGTAAGTGAATGATGTTGAAAATTAATGTCATTAATCAACAGAGTTTCTCATTCTTTTGTCATAGTGCTGACTGGTCAACATCAAATCAAAATACATGTTTTTTGGTGGTATTGTGTGTGTGATTCATTAATACAAATTATTCCAGAGAAAAAAAAAACATCTTTGTAATCAGCATCAAATTTGAATAATTTTCCCCACCTCCAAAGCAACTTTCCTTTTCAGCAGATATCACAAATCCATCTTACTTTCCAACTCCAACCGCTTGTCATATATGATGGGTTTAACTCATTTTGTGCAATTTAGGAATTCTTGATATGTGCACAGACTGTAAAAGACACATGATAATTTACCCATAAATGAAAACTCATGTTGTTCCAAACTTGATTTTCTTTCTGTGGACCACAGAAGGAATTTAAATAATGTTTCAGTAGTTTTTGCCCATACAATGAAAGTCAAAGAATGTTTCAAGCTCCAAAGATACATAAAGGTAGCCTGAAATTAATTAATACAACTAATAACCTTAATAACCAAGTGCGCAGTCCTCAAAATCATTTTATACACAATAAAACACCTTTTATACAGACCCAGTTTACAGAGCTTTCATTAACCAGCTGTACATGCGCTATTATTTAGGGAAACCTCACAGCTCGAGCTATAATTAAGTGCACCTTTTTTAACTCTTTCACTGTATATGATAATATACTTTTAAGATTAAATATACATTTTATCGTTATTAGATAATATATAATTATTACCCTGAGATGAAACATACATTTTGTCTGAACTATATACCAATCAGAATGTAAGTTTTGTGTACATGTGCTCTAAGTTGTTCATTTTTTTCATCTTATATTTAGAATAAATTAGTATGAAAGATTTAGTGAATGATTTGTTTTGTAAAATCATTCATACGCAGGTTTCAAGCACAAATTTGTGCAGATGCTTAGTAAATGAGACCCAGTATGTGTTAACTGTGTGACCTTTGTTTTTTGTTTATCAGACAAGCCACAAGACAAGTTTCAAACATCCTCAAACATTCCACACAGTACTGATGCAGAAATGACTGATATCAGACGTGAATCAGAAGCATTGGACTACCAGAATGCCAATCTATCTCCAAAACGACAAAATGAAGATAAAATCCCTATCCCAAAGAAAAAGGTGCTGGACATGAAAATTAATTATAACAATGAAATAGTCCTGGATTTTTATTATATTAATATTATATATATATATATATATATATATATATATATATATATATATATATATATATATATATATATATTCACATTTCACAAAAAAAATGGCATATATATATTTTTATGTGTAATACTTATTTTGAAATTCTGTTGTAATTTATAATGCAAATTTTTTTTCTCATCGTGCTTATACAGAAAAGAAAGAAGAAGAAAAAAGCAGGTGGTGCAGAGGGCCCTTCATCTCTGACCTCAGATCTCTCTGATATATCGCTGACTGAAAAAGAAAAGAAAATGGAGGAAGACCAATCTTCTGACAGTGATGGCTCTTACTGCACTGTAGATGACATGCCTAAACCGGCTGAATCATCCTCTCATCTGAGCCTACCAGAAACTGAAACTGCTGAGCTAAAACAGCATGCTGTCTCGGCTTTACCCATAGATGCTGCTTTAAGTCAGTCTGATGAGCAGCCTAATAGTAGCAAAGAGAGATGTGTAGCACCTGAAACGACAGAAACATCTAAGTTGCAGTTGACCCAAGAGCTGATCAGCATTAGCACTGACAAAGCTTCTCCAGCAGTGACCATGGAAGTAAATCAGAAAGATGAAGAAGATAAAGAAAAATCTGAAAATAAAGGACAAAAGAGTGTGTCTAAAAGAAAACAAACTACTCTAGATCGAGATGGTGATATGGACCGGAATGCAAACATAAAGAGCAGCACAGGAAATCAAAGAGAGACCGATGATCATGTTGTGGGAGCACTGAACAACCACAGCTCCAGTGGAGATTTACCAGTGAAGGTTGAGCAGAGTCAGAAGCTGCAGTCTGCATGTACCGGCCAGAAGAATACAGCATCTGAAAAACAAAATAAAAGTGAGGAAGCAGAAACCAGTGAAGGCAAACAGCATGTCTCATTTCCTACAACGAAAAAGTATGCAAATCTTTTTACGTATTTTGATAAATGCTTCTTGTTTTTTAAACTAGGTTTCTCATGTCATTTTAATTGAAATGTCAAAACATACTTTAACTTTACAGAAATCAAAATCAGAAACCGCAGAATTCAACACAGGACATGGTGTTTGGCCCACAGAATAAACCTAAGGTGAACAAAAATTAAATATATATTTATATAGAAATGATAAAATTATTGTTAATAAAGTGAAACAAATAAAACATTTTACCTAATCTCTAAATTTGGGAGCTGGAATTAGACCGAGCTAAAGCTTAGGGCAGGGCAGGCAGACATGTTTTATTAGCTAACACATAACAATCTCAGATAGGCCATAGTTGATTGGTTAACTGGACCAATATGTTGGATTGGTACTGGAAATCCCAAACATGGAGTTACTGTATTTGATGGGCATTTATGTTTATGTTCATTTAGAAGAATCACGATTCCAGTGGCGATTCTTCAGTGAAGGTTGAACACAGTCAGAAGCCGCAGTCTGCTTGTACAGGCCAGAAGAATACAGCATCTGAGAAACAAAATAAAAGTGAGGAAGCTGAAACCAGTGAAGGCATTCAGCATGTCTCATCTCCTAAAACAAAAAAGTAAGCAAATGTTTTTATGTATTTTCATAAATGTTTCTTGTTTTTTTAAAACCAGATTTCTTATGTAATTTTAATTGAAATGTCAATACATGCTTTAATTTCATAGAAATCAGAATCAGAAACCGCAGAATTCAACACAGGACATGGTGTTTGGCCCACAGAATAAACCTAAGGTGAACAAAAATTAAATATATATTTATATAGAAATGATAAATTTATTGTTAAATAAAGTGAAACAAATAATAAATTTTACCTACTCTCTAAATTTGAGAGCTGGAATTAGACAGAGCTAAAGCTTAGGGCAGGGCAGGCAGACATGTTTTATTAGCTAACACATAACAATCTCAGATAGGCCATAGTTGATTGGTTAACTGGACCAATATGTTGGATTGGTACTGGAAATCCCAAACATGGAGTCACTGTATTTGATGAGCATTTATGTTTGTTTATTTAGAAGAATCACGATTCCAGTGGCGATTCTTCAATGAAGGTTGAACACAGTCAGAGGCCGCAGTCTGCTTGTACAGGCCAGAAGAATACAGCATCTGAGAAACAAAATAAAAGTGAGGAAGCAGAAACCAGTGAAGGCAAACAGCATGTCTCATTTCCTAAAACAAAAAAGTAAGCAAATGTTTTTATGTATTTTCATAAATTTTTCTTGTTTTTTTAAACCAGATTTCTTATGTAATTTTAATTGAAATGTCAATACATACTTTAACTTCACAGAAATCAGAATCAGGAACCACAGAATTCATCACAAGACACGGTGTTAGGCCCACAGAATAAATCTAAGGTAAACCAAAATTAAATATATATTTATTAGTGCTGTCAAATCGCGATTAATCGTGTCCAAAAGTTTTTGTTTACATAATATATGTATGTATGCTGTTTATATTTATTATGTATCTATAAATGCACACACATACATGTATATATTTCAGAAAAATGTTGTTTTATATTAAAAATATTTATATATTATATAAATTTTATGAATGTAAACATGTAAATACATGTAAATATTTTCAAAATATATACTGTATGTGTGTGTATTTATATATACATAATAAATATACATAGAACACACACATATCAGGGCATTTTGCGACCATTTTTTCTGCCGATGCGACTAATTTTTGTGAGTAGTCGCACTGGTGCAACCACCGAGGTATCCAACTCATAAGCGCTGCCATTTGTGTTGCATTTGAGAAACATCAAACGGCAAATGAAACGAAAGCGAAACTAAACCGCGCTGCGCAGCTGAAACAGCGCAGTTTAGTTTCGCTTTCATTTCGTTTGCCATTTGATGTTTCTCAAATGCAACAGACCATTTCTCAGCTCGGACCGTGACACAAACAAACTTGTAGAGTTGATTTCGCGACACAGATGCAACAGAGCTGCAAGATCCAATGAGAAGCATTTGAATTCGCTGCACAATGATAAGGTTGCTGCAGATTTACTGAGAAGCATTCAAATTCTGCACAAATTCTCTTTTTTTTTAATTATAAAATCACTATTATAAAATATCAAATCATCAAGAAATCAGATTTTGTCAGAATTTAGTAAGAAGTTGAAAAGTCACAAACTTTTCTTCAATTTGCTACTAAATCACACATAATCACTGAACTTGGTCAGTTCCATATGCTAAAAGAATAATGGTGCATTTAATAAGAGTGGAATATATACATTTTCTGTATATAAAAAGTAGATGTTGCACCTATTACTATTGTTAATAAAAGTACATTTTGTATGCATCTTAACTCAAGCTTAGTGCTTTATTGTCAAATCTGTATAAACAATAAACAAGAAATGAACATGAGATGTTATTAGTAACTGAACTTAATGCAAAACAATAGTAATTTTATGATAAAATGATCTTTATTTTGAATACCCCCACACACCATCCCCAGCGCTACCAAATCTGCTCCTGGCGCCACCATCTGTAGAACTTAGTGGCGCTGGTGCAACTGCTCTCAAGTGTTAGTCTGTTTAGTCTAAGGCGATTAACCGCGATTAATCATTTGACAGCACTAATATTTATATAGAAATGATAAATAAAATTATTGTTAATAAATTGAAACGATAAATCTTACCTATTTGTTAATGACAGTCACAATGAGTCAATGATTTAGCATTTTCTGAAATTTGCCCTTCCTTCCTTCTTTCTTTCTTTATTACTTTCTTTTCGCAAGTATGGGTATAAATTTGGGAGCTGTAATTGGAGAAAACTAAAGCTTAAGCTTGTCAGACATGTTATATTATCTAGCACTGACAATCTCAGATAGCCCAAAGGTTGGTCAAATGGACAGATATGTTGGTCTGTTACTGTAAATTCCAAACATGGAGTTAAAAGATGACCATTTCTGTTAATGTTGCATTTAGAAGAATCACAGTTCCAGTGGAGATTCACCATTGAAGGTTGAGCATGGTCAGAAACAGCAGCAGTCTGATCATGGAAAGAAAGATTCTGCTGTGGATCAGAAACAGAAAGAAAGTGATGATACAGAAAGTCAGTGTGTCACGCTCCCAAAAAGGTATGCTGAATCGTGTTATGAATGCAGTTTTTGGTCACACTTACAGTTCAGTTTTCCTCTGGAATTTTATTGAATAAATATTTTTTAATTGCAGAAATCCAGCATCAAATCAACATATAAGTTCCAGTGACAAACTCACCATTTACTTTCATGCAGTCCTGTCAAAACACTTCAAGTTTAAGCCAGATGAGGATTATATTTTTATAAGAGCTGGTGGTCACATTGGTAACTGGGATAAAGATCTAGTCGAACTGTTTGTGACACGGTTAGTAAAGATTTTCAGAGCCAGATATTTATTATTCATTGCTGAAACCAGTTATTTAAGAATAAATTGTTTTTTAGGGATCTTGGAGAGCATGGATTTCTTGTTGAAGGGAAATTTGAATGCAAAAAAACTGATGCTGCATCTGTGTCCATCCCCTACAAGTATGTTGTGTATAAAGCAAAAAAGCAGAAGTATGAATTACATTATGAATACATCTACAAATTGGATTCAGATGAAACCACCAACAGATGTCTGTTTGTTAAATCACATCTCCTAAATGATGAAAGTAGGTGAAGCTCTTCAGAAGTCTGTATTTAACTTTAATTTTCACTTTTAAGAGACTAATTTGTTCTTTTGGTGTATTGCAGGGGAATGGCATCAGTATGATGATATCATCTGTGCAGAACCATCTAATAATATGTTTGAATGGATCAGAAAAGCTGTTTGGCCTGATCATAAGAAAGGTGTACTCCAGGGGAGACAAATTGCTGGTACAGTCATGCTGGGAACTATCTTTGATCTCCTGAGAAGCTGGAGCAAAATGAACCTCAGCAACTTCTTTAGTCAACTCAGACAGTTTTTTGAGGTCTATGGAAACCCTTTTGTGTTTGAAAAGACACATACGAAATGGTACTCACTTGATTACAGTGAAAAAGATGTAAGTAAACCAAATGTAACTCATCACATATTAAACACATTCATACATTACAAGACTAGTTCCTCCAAAAACGTATTCTGTTATTATGCATAAACGCGTTGAAAATATAAAAACAGGTAGATAGTAATTGGTCTGCTTTAAGGTGCCGGTAGCCGGGGGGTAAAAACTGTCCTTGTGCCTGAATGTTCTAGTGCACAGAGATCTGTAGCGTCTGGCAGAGGATAAAAAAGTAAAAACCAGCTTTAGCCTAGGTGTGAGGGGTCTGTGATGATGTTACGTTTCTTCATTCTGGAGATATGCAAAAAAAAATTAGTATTATAAAAGTTATTGTCATATATGTGTCCTCTTATTAAATCAAATAAAAAGACATGCTGGCTATTAACAATCAAAATAAATCACTATCAACAAAATTCATAGATGGATTGTGCATAAATGTTAAGTTTAAATATAACATTTTAATGTAGAAAAATTAAATATTTGCAAAAATGAAATAAGCTACTTTTTAAAATATGAATCTAGAATCGGCAGGTGGCATCAAGTGACTGTCTTAATGAGTTAGAATAAACAACCGATTAGTTTAAAAAGCTGATTCGTTTAACTTTGCAAACGACTGTACTTCTAGCCTGATTGAATTATTTGCTGGTCCTACCCTGATTGAATCATTTGCTGGTCCGTGTAACGCTGAGGAACTAAACACAGTTGTTCGGAGATGCAGAGGTTCTGCTGTTTGTTTTATTTTCTTTCTGACAGAGCAAAACGGAATTTTGTGTCTGATAAAGTTACTCTGTAAGTTGTACATTAGCGATTGTGCAGATATTCGAGAGAGAAAAAAAACATGCCCTTGTTTGTGTGATAGACTAAATCCTATATCATAGGCATAGCTATGTTATGAAAACAGAAACTCATTAAATTGCTGTTTTTTGTTCAAAATAATTTTGATAACATTTCTTCATTTCTTCTGTTATGGCAGTAAGACAAGAGAGAGCGCTCAAAACTTATCAGATGATTGCATAATTTAGTGGAACATTAATATAGTAATATAGAATCATCCTCTGTAAAGAAATGAGTTGTGAAAATTTGAGAATGTGTCATTATCTTTCTAAATGTGCGCTCTTTGGCTAAAGGCTTAATGGAGCTGTTTAAAGTAGCCAAGTGATAAACCAATTTTTTGCGATTTCATCAAGGTATCAACTCACATTCTATGAGCAGATCGCATGCGATGTAAAGTCAAAGCTCATGATTTACGGATAATAAATGATTAAATTAGCTTACTCCACATTGAAAATGATTTAAAACATTTAGATATACAGGTGCTGGTCATATAATTAGAATATCATCAAAAAGTTGATTTATTTCACTAATTCCATTCAAAAAGTGAAACTTGTATATTATATTCATTCATTACACACAGACTGATATATTTCAAATATTTATTTCTTTTAATTTTGATGATTATAACGGACAACTAAGGAAAATCCCAAATTCAGTATCTCAGAAAATTAGAATATTACTTAAGACCAATACAAAGAAAGGATTTTTAGAAATCTTGGCCAACTGAAAAGTGTGAACATGAAAAGTATGAGCATGTACAGCACTCAATACTTAGTTGGGGCTCCTTTTGCCTGAATTACTGCAACAATGCGGCATGGCATGGAGTCGATCAGTCTGTGGCACTGCTCAGGTGTTATGAGAGCCCAGGTTGCTCTGATAGTGGCCTTCAGCTCTTCTGCATTCTTGGGTCTGGCATATCGCATCTTCCTCTTCACAATACCCCATAGATTTTCTAAATTTCTAAATTTAAGTTTCTGGTCTTTAAACCAGGTACTGGTAGCTTTGGCACTGTGTGCAGGTGCCAAGTCCTGTTGGAAAATGAAATCTGCATCTCCATAAAGTTGGTCAGCAGCAGGAAGCTTCCTGGTATACGGCTATGTTGACCTTGGACCTCAGAAAACACAGTGGACCAACACCAGCGGATGACATGCACCCCAAATCATCACTGATTGTGGAAACTTTACACTGGACCTCAAGCAACGTGGATTGTTTGCCTCTTCCTCCAGACTCTGGGACCCTGATTTCCAAAGGAAATGCAAAAATTCACTTTCATCAGAGAACATAACTTTGGACCACTCAGCAGCAGTCCAGTCCTTTTTGAAGCGAGATGCTTCTGACGATGTCTGTTGTTCAAGAGTGGCTTGACACAAGGAATGCGACAGCTGAAACCCATGTCTTACATACGTCTGTGCGTAGTGGTTCTTGAAGCACTGGCTCCAGCTGCAGTCCACTCTTTGTGAATCTCCCCCACATTTTTGAATGGGTTTTGTTTCACAATCCTCTCCAGGGTGCGGTTATCCCTATTGCTTGTACACTTTTTTTTCTACCACATCTTTTTCTTCCCTTCGCCTCTCTATTAATGTGCTTGGACACAGCGCTCTGTGAACAGCCAGCCTCTTTTGCAATGACCTTTTGTGTCTTGCCCTCCTTGTGCAAGGTGTCATTGGTCGTCTTTTGGACAGCTGTCAAGTCAGCAGTCTTCCCCATGATTGTGTATCATACAGAACTAGACTGAGAGACCATTTAAAGGCCTTTGCAGGTGTTTTGACTTAATTAGCTGATTAGAGTGTGGCACCAGGTGTCTTCAATATTGAACCTTTTCACAATATTCTAATTTTCTGAGATACTGAATTTGGGATTTTCCTTAGTTGTCAGTTATAATCATCAAAATTAAAAGAAATAAACATTTGAAATATATCAGTCTGTGTGTAATGAATGAATATAATATACAAGTTTCACTTTTTGAATTAAATTAGTGAAATCAACTTTTTGATGATATTCTAATTATATGACCAGCACCTGTATTACACAATGAATAGGCCTATAATTAACATTCTGTCTAAAGTAGCCTATGTCCAAACACTGTAGTTATCAGTCATCGATGAAAATATAAAAGTTGTTTTAAAGCATTACCCAGTGTCTCTCGTCTCCTCTAAGAATATGTGCCGTTAAGCGTCAGATGCCGACAGCTTAAAGACAGCTTTATTACTTTCACTTTCTGAAGCTTAATGAATCAACTGGAGTTTAAAACTTCTTCACGGGCATAACGCTCATGCACTTTGCACATTGTTTGTGTGGCATGCACTGGCTCCCCTTCATGGTTTAAAACTTAAATATTTAGAATTTTGCGACGTGCTTTTCTTTATCACTAATTGCAAAATGATGGACAATGGTTCACATTTCCCATGATAACATTATTTTATAAAAATATCTCTCTCTTTTCGTTTTCTTTCTGTAGCCTATTAAAGATTAAATAGTTGAAGTTCTATTTTCGTGCAGGCACAGTGAGGGGGAAAAGCACTGAGTTTAGGGCAGTCAGTGCTTCAACTGTGCGATACCCTCACGAGGGTCGACCAAAATTTCTGACAGGACAAAATCAGACGAAAATTGTACAGTGTATGCCCGGCTTGGCCTATGTAGATCTAGCGTGCGCAGTGGAAATGCAGCTAATAATTTATGAATTCTGACTGGCATATAATGAATAAATCAAATAAACTTAAATGGGCAAAGGTGGGGCCCCCTACAAGGCGGGGCCCATGGGCTGCAGCCCATTCAAGCCCAATGGTAAGTCCAGCCATGGTGGTATGATCTGTATACCTCAGGAGTTTGACTAGTTTGACTACTGTAGAAATGCAGTCATTTGTGTATAGGGAGAAGATTAGTGGAGAGAGCTGTTGGAAACTCAGTAGCGAAGACCAGGAGACTCTTGGGTAATCTTCAGCAGGACTCTTTATTGAGAACGTGCTGCGTGGTGCAGCAGTCATCAAAAGTCTAACTAAAGCAGTAATGCTTTGTCGTTTATATCAATTCAAGGGGGAGTGATACATAGAGGTGGAGACAATCTAAACAAAGCATCCAAATGCAGTACAGGAATCAGCCCGTTACCAGAGTTTCCCCAGCCCTGATCTCATTAGCGTAACAGTGTCATTCAAATGCATAGGTGCTAATTCAATCAGCCTGACTGTATCGCCCATACCTTCACATTATCACAGAGACAAAGGCACAGCTGTGCCTTGATCTTAGCTGTCACCTTTATCTTGGGACCCTGCCCTATAGTCAGGAAGTGCATGAAGACAAAAGGTTAATGTCTCAGACACCTGGGCTGCTTGACTTGATCTTCTTAGAATGTCATCATCTTTACCTCAAAATGTAATACACAATGTACATAACTTTTTTTTTAGTTTATATACTATTACATTGGAATCTAGATTTAACATTTTATAAATTTGTAATCCCACAGAGCACACAACTCTGTGGAGCAACAGTGCCGATATTGCAGGTGCTAGATGTAAATTTCCCCAAAACTCACTAGCTGCTGCTTTCAGCAAGTTGCTCCACTGACAGGTGGAGGTGGGCACAGAGAACTAAGTTAGTTTGGTCAGGAGGGTATCTGAGATGATGTTTTTGAAGGCCGAATTGAAGTCCACAATGGGCAGAAGTTCTGGGTTTGTCCAGATGTTGCAGGATGTAATGCAGTCACTAGTAAAAAAGCAATATACAGTACTTCAAATACTGTACATTTGTTTCACACTAAGTATAGTTCAGATCTATTTACCTATTTACTGGTGCTTAGAGATGAAAACGCAAGTCTGCGACTTGGACTCGAGTCACACTTAAGTCACATTAATAAAGACTAGCAACTTGACTTGGACACAATAGACAGCTGACTCGAGACTTGACTTGTGAAACTCGTAAAAAACGCAAGTCATTTGGTATGGGAGTTTATATGAATGCATCTCTGAGAGGAACTGGCTGTCTTTAGAAAAGTTTAGATGGTATTTTCTTTTCATCTTGCCTCTGTATAATGCATATTAAAGTAGAGCTCATAAAGCAGCACTGCTTTGTTTACAGCGGCAACCAAGGAAACAATGTTTAATTGCTATTCAAGCGCCACCTGCTGGCAGAGACTGAATCTGCATAATTCAGCTTGTCTGCTGTTTTGTTTTGTTCGGATGTTTTATGTAGAATAGTTTCACAAAACTAAAGTCAGACAATTTTGTTTTTGCGTCAAATTTCGAAATTATACAATCCAATTTAGATTAAAAATTGCTCATGCTGGATGTATGCAGCCTCTTTGTTTGGATTGTGTTGTGTTTAAAATACTGTGGTTGCCTCTCATTTTAAACTGAAAAAGAGCACAGACAAAGCCCTTATATGAGATTTCTTTCATTTGTGTTATTTATTTGATTGGGGTTTGTTTTCAATTTAGCTTTGTTGTTTGACATATTTCATTTTTACAATGAAATGTGCAGCATTTTGTCTGACAATAAATGGACACCTTTTCATTTCTAATTTGTCTTACATTTTATTAAAGTTTTAATAAAAAAAAAAGATTTAGCCTCAATAACTAGCTGAAAGAACTGTTGCTAATAAATAGAACAAAGATTTAAGATGCGACTTGGACTCCACCTCAAAGACTTATGACTTGACTTGGACTCCACTGTATAAAGACTTGAGACTTGACTTCGACTTGGACCTCAGAGACTTGTGAACATGTCTGCTGGCGTTCGAGACTTATTGGTATAAAATGTTTAATTAAACTTCATTTGGAAAATCACTTGTGCACAATGCACAATATTTTATGATGTCAAACATCTTTAGTTTAACATCCTGATGTGGCATATACAGTATGTACTGAATGTGACTACTAAAAATTATATTTAGAAGCTAACCGCAAAAGAATATGGTCATGTGAAAGATCACGTTTACCGAGATTTAAGAGCTATGGCTACAGGAAAAATGTTCTTATCAGTTTTGGCCTTTTCATCACAAAAATCTCAGACTTCATTCAGAATATATAGCACATATGCCAAATTGACTACTTTTATGATATTTTTATGGTGCTTTTTATCTTCCTTTTTTAACTTGACAGTCACAGTTAATATAATAGAAAACGCTACTCTGCAATATTATTTTATGCAATATTGCACTTTTGTGTTTTAGTGAAGAAGGACGTTTATACACATGTGAGTTAGAGACATAAACTTAAGTACAAAATGACAGAATTTTCACTTTTTGAGGAACTAAGCCTTTAAGAGCACAAACCGATATCTAGTGCTCAAATGCAAATGTCTACATGAAATCTAACATCGTCTCATTTTTATTATGTCAGGTGAGAAAGCTTCTGAAGCAGTTCATGCTGGAGCGAGTGACTCCCGAGTTACAGAAAGACAACGAGGAAAAGAGTGAATTCATCATGGAGCCACTGAAGGCTGGTCTTATTATGCTCTATGTATGGCAACAGTATCATTTAGACTTAGACAAGGGAACTCTTTCTCGTCTCTGCACTGCCCTGTGCCTGCCAAAATTGCCTAAAGATAAATTCCTATCTTTCTGGACAGACATAACAGAATCATTCTCAGCAATAAAAAAGTGAGTATAGTTATCTTGGTTATAAGAAAATTATAGAGATCTGGAGCAAAACAAAACACTTCTGGAATAAAATTAATAAACTGAAATGAAATGATTGGACCAATGCTGCATTGTCTGACAGATCATCACATCAGATAAACTGTAGAACATGTGCACACCATGGTACATTTAAGAATACAAAATTATCTCAAGGTCAATTATCTTATATTTATTGTGAGAACAATGTTTGCCGTGCTGTTCTTTTGAATTATTTAAATGAATGGTGTGTGTGTGTGTGTATATATGTATATATATATATATATATATATATATAAAAAAAAATAAAAAAAAAATTACAGTTCAAGAAATACAAATAAATTAATAACCACAAAAAAATCCTCAATTTTCATACAGATTTATATACAAATTACAGTTCACGTTATACTTTTTGAGGAAGAACTGCAAAGAAATTCTTTAGCATAATATGAGCTTCACTTTTCTGATTTTAAAGAAATAGATCACCCAAAATTCAACTGTGGACTTCTTTTTCCCCATGTAATACAAAATTAGAGGTTCAGCAGAATGTTTATGTTGTTTTTTCTATGCAGTGAATGCATATTGCATTAAAGGGATAGTTCACCCAAAAATGAAAATGTTATCATCATTTACTCATCTTCATGTTGTTCCAAACCTGTATTAAAACAAAAGAAGGGTGAATAAATAATGACAAAAGTTTTGTTTTCGGATGAAATATCCCTTCAAATGCAAAATGCTCCCCTCCAATTCAGTCGGCCACTTCTATTTTATTGTAAAAGTGTTTTTACAGACTTGTGTCCAGCTTGTTTTGAGAAAAGCATTATTATTTAAAAGCTTTTAATAACTTTTGATAACTGATTTGCTCTTCAGCTTGTCTGACATGGTAAAGGAACTAATCAACAGAGTGAGAGCAGAGGACATGTCCAGATGGATCATTGTAATTCCTCTACTGCACCTTCTCAAGGGCCCTTCAAAACCATTTGAGCCAGTGTCTACTAAGGTCAACTCACAAAATGAGATGAGCTGGGCTGGACTGCAGGGACTCAAATCAGCTAATATAACTTCCACCAGATCTCAGGATCGAAGGTACTAAATTTGTCTGTAGGAATCAAAAATTTTTTTTACTGCAATTTTAATGTTGCAGTTCTGTGTTACATCATGTTAGTGTTAAACTTTTGAACACAATTTAATATACGACCATATTAATATATGATTAATATATCATTGATGTCTGTTGATTCCATATATTTTAGGGCAATGCTCAATCTCATGATGAACCATGGACATTTGGTGGAGGTGGACAAACTGCTGGCACGGTCTTGGATGTATCTGATGACAGTAGATGAGTTGGTCGAGTGCAGCTCTATCATCCAAGCAGAGCTCCTGGACATTCTACAGATTTTCACCATGAAATGCCCAATTGATATAAACTACTTAACATCCACAGTGAGTACCAACCCATCACAAGAAATAATCATATATGTACAAACCAGAACAGATTAAATTAACTTGCAGTATATCTTTGGCAAATAAAATGAACTGTATCTCTGAAAAATGTTGCTGTTTGTATTGTCCATATTTGATTATTATATTTTTTATCTTAGAGTGTAGCAGAGATTCTGGCACACATTCAAAGTTACTTGCTCGAAAAAAAATACAGGTAAAGTTCACTAAAATACATTATATTTGCATAAAATCAGACTTTATTGCCTTGGGGGCTCATGGCAAAAATATAAGATAAAATACAGAAGAAGAAAATCTGATCCAAACAAATACAATGGCCCTATCAAAGTACACTGGCTAACTGGCTTTCATTACTGTTGTAGATGTCCAAATGAGGATTATGGCATTCAGTGCATACAAGCAACTTGTAAACTTCTACAAAAGATCTGCGATCTAGTTCATTACTACAGCTATGGAAACAATTTCACTGATATTCCTGTTGCTTGCATGAACCTTGTCGCCTCTGTATCAGGATTTGCCCAGGTATTCCATTCTGAAATCATAATATTTTTATTTTAAAGAGCAAGTCATATGGATTTTTGAAAAATATCTCTTTTATCTTTAAATGAAAACAATCTGCAAAGTTGTTAATCAAAAAAGTGTATGATAAATAAAGATATTGTCTCTCAAAAGAGAGAGTCAATTCTGATTCGCCTTTTGTTCTTTTCACCATATTTTTGAATCTTTTGCCTGTTACTGGTATACGTCACTGGGTTACACATTTGCATAATCCCCGCCTGCCTGCGAAATGCGAACAGAGTCTGACCTGCCCACAAACACTTCCGCTAGTTAGTGTATTCACATCATGTTGAGAGGATGCTGTGTTCAACGATACCACAGAAATACAATTCGAACCTTTTGTTGTATGCATTTCATTTTACCAAGGACTGCTTCTCTAATCTTGGCTTTTATCTTCGTTGGCTTCTAATCTTCTTAATTTGGACTAACAACTTGTTAGTAACAAGCTCTCTGAACCATAACCTGGAAGTACGATTGATGCGTTATGTGTACATTTTCAACTGAGTGCTCTAAATATCAAGTTTTTGTGCTAATATAGTGTAGACATATTTTGGATTACAAACTGTATTGTTTCATCAGTTATTCACGTTAGCACTCGGCTAACGTATCCATCATTATTGTTTTAAACAGTGTTGGGCAGTAACGCATAACTTAGTAACGCATTACAGTAATTTGTTTACTTTTTTAGTAACGGAGTAATCCAACGCGTTATAATTTTCAAAATAGTAATTAGAGTATAGTAACAAGCTAAGTTCTCTATACAGAGTAACATGCCCATCGCTGGTTTTAATTGTTCAAAGTTTAGCACCTAAACTAAAGCTGTGGGCACGATTTGCTTGCATAAGTGTTTTTGTATTTTATGTCATTATTATAAGCACGGATTGGAGTACTATATTATTGTTCTATGTAAAGGTGCTTTGTCAATGGTAGCACTCGCTAACTTGCTCAAGGACTTCTCTCTGTGCCAATCACAACAGGCTTGGCCAGCTGACCAATCAGAGCAGAGTAGGCTTATGGAAGGGAGGGGTTTGCTCCGAACTTGCTTAGAATGAATCATTTTGAAATCATTGGCAAAGGACTCTAATATTAAATGTATATTCTGGGAAAATAACAATGTTTTCTGACCTTAGATGCATTTAAACCTGTTGTAGGGGACTCCAACACAATATTAGGTCACTTTAAAATACCATATGACCTGCTCTTTAAAGTACTGATTAAAGCCAGTAGTCAATCAGAAGACATTCCATTAATTCAATGTGACAAATTTAATATTTTTAATCTTAAAGACATCACAACAAGCAGACGCTTTTTCTGAGAAGATACTTGCATTACTCAATGAGGCCAAGCAAACTGTCAGAGCATGGAGCACACAAACTTTAAAAGGTAGACTTTTAAACAGAGGTTATGTGACGTGTGCCAACTTCACTACAGAAATTGAGGTAAGCAGAACAAATGTTCATACAAGCTAACCAATCCTTTCCGAAAATGTTAAATCTCTATAATTTACTACAATAATTATGTTTTATGTTCTTTTTGACAGATTTGGAATAACATTATAGCCATAGAGTTCATGAGTAAGGACTTCACTAAAGAATGGAGAGAGACATTTACAACAGACTTTGAGGGGAAATATCAACAGGTATTAATTACACTGTTTCAGTATACATGTTAAGTTTGGTTGGAAAATGGTCCAATATTTTATATATTTTGTTAAAAAATACAAATAATTAAAAATTCATGACTTTCAATTTCATTAACTTCATTAAATATCTTCATTATTCCACTGGTGTGCAGGGAACACTATTAAATATTCTAACAGTATGTCCTGCACCAATACTGAATCTAAAGTGTCACAGCAAAATAAATTATGTCACAGTTCTGAACTTGCAATCTGGATTGATAATTACTATCAATTTATATGTACTTTAGGGTCATCAGATATGAATTAGTTTAATTATTGACATTTTATGTAAATAAACTATTTATTTTTACTTTTATTAGGAAGATCAACTGGATCAAATCCAGGTTTATTGTTCAAAGATTGAGGAACTTAATGGCTCCCATCCTTATTTGGTGGGTAGTGTCGAGAAGTGTGCTCTCCAGGCTGTTACCACAATATGCCAGGTAAAGGCCTTTCACTTTGTTCTCACTGGCTTGTTCACTGCTGGCTTGAAATGCTTAGTGCTAGGGATTAAGACCAAAATATATTGTATAATATTTAGTGTGTGTGCATGTAAAGGTATAATTCACCCAAAAATTATATTTGCTTACTTCCTAATTAGGTAGTTTCAAGCAATTTTCTTTCTTTGTGGAAAACATGTAAGGGATAATGTACGGACATTGTCTAAAAATCCTACTTGTATAGGATTTCCTTAGCATTCCACAAGGAAAAATAATCCATTACAATGTACAAAACAATCAGCCAACAAGAACACTGCAACAATTTTAGAGCTGATGTCCTCCGATTTAATTTTCAGTAGAGTCAATAAATTAAGATGCAGATGATAGCAGTTGTGCTTGTATGAAACAAGACCTCTGAACATCTAACCTCTTACTGCTGCAAATGACCAATCAGAATCAAGTACTGTACCAGTATTGAGCTGCACAGTTTCAATGCAAAACAAGGGAAAGCACTTGACGCGAAGTGGAATAAACGGTGACAATGTTAATTTTGGTTTCAAAAGTCATTAGCACATAGAGATAAAAATTAATTTGATGTTAGACTTTTCTGTTCTTTGGAATTTTCAGTGTTTAAGCAATACGTTGTTGAAAGTACATGATTTCAAATGTCTTTTTTTGACAGTTGTTAGGGTAGCTTTTGTGTGGTATTGAGTATGTGAAGTGTACACTTACTGTGCAGACTTTCTTTAACAGACTAAATCCGAGGGGAAACTTTTTGAGAAATTAAACGAATATCGGATAAACTGGAAATTTGGAAAACTTGTGTCTACCATCATCCTAAAGTCCTGGCCAAAAGATGACAAAGGAACCTATCTGGAGGAAGAAGAAGTTGTTCTCAAACATCTTCTGGGCTGGACAGCAGCTAAGAATGTCTTCCAGCTTCATGGTATATGGTTATTATAATTATATGGTTACAGTGTTTACCATTAATGAGACAGCATGACAGTTGTTATTTATTTATTTGTTCTGCAGGTGCTGATGAAAAACTGATTGATCAGCTTTCTGATGAGGCTAGAGAGAAATTTGCCATGGCAACCTCATTATTCTCAAACATTTTAAATCAAGTTGTGAATGGGAAAATAGCAATTAAGCTACTTAATCACATACTGCAAAAGCGGAGTGCTTTCTTTGAGCTTCTTAAATTAGGTAAAACACCTAACATGTGTGATTTGACACTTTTACCATACAATAATGTGAAGAGTCATTACCCTACTGTTTTTACAGACTGTTTTTGTGAGAATGAAAAATACAAGGACACCATTGCCATGAAGAGACTCCTTCAGTCTAGACAAGAGGAGGTGAAGTCTATTAATCACGAGAGAGCACTGGTGGATGCTCTTATTACAATGAGCCGCAATCTGCAAGAGCATGTGATGGGTATTATATATGCTACATTATCTGCTGATCTTCTGACAATAACAGATCTCTTTCATAAAGATCACAATAACAGATTATTTTCTTTTTAATACTAAATTTGTTCTGTTTTACAGTTGATTTTGAAGTGTTGGAAGAAAAACAGAATATTGACATTGATGAGATGGACTTGGACGAGTTCATGGAAGTTCGTTCAATAAATCCGATTCCAGATGAAATGTCAAGAGTAGTCACCTACTTTGAGCTAGAAGATGATGTTCGATCTATGGCAGAGGTTCTAAACAGCTATAAAGACAGCTACATCTTCAAATCGTGTTGGGTGAAACAGGCAGCAGTGTTTGCAAAGAACTTTAAAGATGACGGAATAATATCTTCAGAGGAGGAATTGGTTATTACACTCGAAGATCTTCATAGTGAAATATTTGAACCATGTTATGATGCCTACAAAAACATATACACAAGGCTTAAAAATGGTAGCATAACATTTGAAGAAGTTGATGTAACATTCAAAGCCTACAAGGGAAAATATGATGAACTGACAACGGAAGTTGCAATTATATGCAAACTGGATCACAATGATGACCATTGCTGGGTCCAGACAAGAATCCAGCAGATTGAGCAGTACCATGAGCTTCATCTGGCAGTAGAGTCAGCTCAGGTGGTCATGATGGTCAAACAAACACTTGGTCTACGAGGAGACTTTCAAGTTTTGGAGAAGTTGCTTGTTACTGTAAGTCATCTAATTTTTAACATTGTGTTTTTTATAAATAAATGCATTTTTAATAAAAAATAAGGCATGTGGTAAACCCATGAGGCTTTCCTCCCTTCAGACACACTTGGAATTTAAACAAGAGCGTCTTGACAGCATTGACAATGAGTTGATGCAGGCAAAAACTGTGCTCGTGGACATCACAGAGTCCCGTAGACTGTGCCTCAGGGAGCTTGGCCTCAGAAAGAATTTTGTTATTTGGGTTAAAGAGGCTCTTGAAGGTAAATAATAGGTGTTTGTGCTGGTAAATGAATGTGATTTCTTAATTCTTATGCTGTTTTATAAGCAAATGTTATTCATTTTTATCACTTCAGACATCAATGAGTTGAAAGTCTTTGTGGATCTGGCTTCCATCTCTGCCGGAGAGAATGATTTGGATGTGGATCGTGTAGCCTGTTTTCATGATGCAGTTCTTGGCTACTCCTCAATGTTCTATGATTTGAAGCCGGATGCTGGCTTCAAGCACTTTAAAGAAATGCTGAAGAAACTATGGAAGGCACTTGACAATGATCCCAACCTCCCAAAGAAATTGGTAAGAATATCTGCTAGCTTAACTAACAAGAGGAAGAAAATAGGATTTTCTGTAACACTTTATTTTAGGGTCTCTTAACTAGTTGCTTATTAGCATGCATATTACTAGAATATTAGCCATTTATTAGTACTAATTAAGCACATATTAATGTCTTAATCTACATGACCTTATTCTATATCCCTAATCCTACCCAATACCTAAACTTAACAACTACATTACTAACTATTAATAAGCAGCAAACTAAGAATTTATTGAGGGAAAAATCGTAGTTAATTGTGAATAAGTGTTCCCTATTCTAAAGTGCATTTTCTTGTTCACCAACATTTTCTCCGTTTCAGTGTGACTCTGCAAGACACATAGAATGGTTGAAAACAGTCAAGGACAGTCATGGGTCAGTGGAGCTGTCATCTCTATCTCTGGCATCGGCTATCAACACAAAAGGCATCTACATTATCAGTGCACAAAATCAAAAGAAGGTTTGTTATTAACTTTGAGTTCAAATAAATGTAGCAAAGATGATGCACACAGATATTTTGACATACTTACGAGTATTTGCTAACATTATACTGGATTGCAGATTAAAATCAGGTTGAAGGGGTAGGTTTGCTTAGGGAAATGCTAACTGGTTTCTAGCTGGTCCAAGCTGGTTTAGTTGGTTGACTGTTGTCTTGGTCAGGGCCTTGCAAGGAAAATCGGTTTTCCAGTTGTTAAAAACTAATTTAGGCAATTGACAGGAGGGAGCTCAAGATATCAGTTGGTGGAGACCTGGTCATCTTGATCAAGATCTTTGCCGGAAAAAAAATCAGTTGGAAAGTGGTTGTGCTGATATTGAAAAAATGGTAGCCAATTTGTTGCTAGACCAAAATGGTCATGCAGCTAATTCAGATCCCCACCAGATGATAATCCAGAAATTAATTAACTACGGCATTAACTAACATGACATTCGTTGAATATGTCCTGGTTATATAGGTAAACAGAAATAAGTACATGAATCTGATTGGCAAAATAGAATTGAATGAACCAGTTAGAGCGTGAGTAGAGGTTCACAGAATCACAGCTTCCACTTAAAGTGGTTTTTGCTATATTTTTATACAGTTTCCATGAGAAGCAGTGACAATAGCTCAATGATTGTTTTTAGTTATCTTCTCTTTATTAAATGGCACAGTTGATGCTGATACTACTTAAGAAATATCAAACATTGTGTGTTGCTTTTTTCAGTTGTGTTTGGAAAATATTCTGAAGCTACATATTATGGAAGAGCATGATGAAGGCTGTGAGAGGCGTATTTATTCTCTGGAAGACCTCAGAGATCTTCAAAATAAATTGATGCTAATGTCTGGCAAAGGAGATCAGGGCCAGTGTGAAGTCGATCAGTTTGCAGAGGTGACTTTTTACCTTTTAGATGTTTTATTCTGTTGTATTTCACCATGACTGCTGTAATTATTCCCAAATTAACTTCTTTCCTTTTTCCAGGTTTTTGCCAGTGTACAAAGGTTGGGCTCTGTGTTCATTGATTTGTTTGTTGCTGGAAATCCATTGTTCAGACACTGGGAGGCAAACATCAACTGTAATAGTAAAGAAGCATGTATCATTTTGGACTTCAGTTTAGGGAATGTTGTCAGTGTTGTCATGGTGGAAGGCGATGTCACAGAACAGCTGCCAGAAGTCTGTAAGAAAATGGAGAGCTGCTTATGCTTCTGGAAAGATTTTATGGACAAGCAGAGGTCTCAACATTATTACTTAAACTATTACACTGCGGAACAGGTAGTATACCTGTGCCATCAGCTAGCCCAGGGCAATGTGGCTGCAATGGAAGATCAAGTTCTTATGATGCTCTCCTTTATCAAACCTAACTGCACCACTTCAGATTTGAGACAGGCTTGGCACAGGCTTCAGTATGAAGTAATTAAGAAGGGTCCTGAGCAAAATGATGACTTAGACTTTCAAACTTTTATGGAAGTCCCCAGTATGATGGAGAATGAGAGTATTGAGGAGACATGCCCATTGATTGATGACTTGGCAAGCCAGCTGAGGGATGCTATTGGGTCAAAAAAGCTAGATGTGATTTGGAATGCTTACATGCGGAACATGAACAATTTTCTGCCAGACTCCCTTGATGTCAGAAGACTTGGATATCTTCTTGAAATTTTGGCCAACAGCCCCAGCGAACACGAGGCTGATTCCTCGCAGGATGAGAAAACAAAGTACATTCAGAGAGAACTCCCAAATGGAATGGCTACTGGAAAGCCAAATTTAATCATCTGCCCTTCTGAAGAAATTCTGATATCTTGTATTTCAATTTACATGAGCAGCAAGGGTCAGCCTCTACCAACCTATGATGAAGTACTCCTCTGTAGTGCTTCCACTTCTTGTGAAGAAGTGGAACTTTTCCTCAGGCGCTGTCTCTCTGCTGGGTACAGGGGAAAGAAGATATACACAATGCTCTATGTGGACCAACTTACCTATGAGGTCAGCTACAAAGTGGAACAATTTTTTCAGCATCAAAGTGCACGGAGCAGAAATGATTACAGACTTGTGTTGGTCTGCAGCTCTAACAGAGAACATGCATACCTTCCTTCAGCTTTTAGTCAGTTTAGATTGCACTTGATTCCTCAAGAACCAATTGTCAGTGTTCAGCAATACCTTGTTAGGCATTTTACAGTACCAGCTGACATATCCAGTGCTGCTGCTGTGTTCAAAGACAGACAGTGTGTGGGAGTTGTATCCTCAGAAAGATCAGGAGTTGGTGAGTATATTATAGTTTTCAGAATTTGTGTCCGCTAAATAAAGTACCCTATTTGTGATTATAATTGTTTTTGCTAAAAGTGTAAGATGCTAAATTACATCTGTGTGGTGCATTTTAGGAAAATCACTTTACATTAAACGAATGTATGAGAATTTGAAGATTACCAAGAAGCCTTCACAGCTGAAGTGCATCAGGTTGATTGAGCCAAGAGTTGATGAGAATGTCATACTTCAGTCCTTGCTCAACAGTCCCAAGAAAAAGCTTTCAGTCTATCATTTTGATGTCACCACCATGGTAGCTACCTGATTTAGGTTTTTTCTTTTTTTTTTTTATATATTATTTTATTTGGAAATAGAAAGAAATGTTGATGCTGTTTTCAGTGTTGTTTTTATACTTACAGGTAAAGAAAGGACTTCATGAATTTCTGTTCAGGCTGCTGATCCTTGGATGCCTTATGGACTCAGAAGGAAACATGTGGAAAAGCAGTAATACGCACTTGTATGTCATCGAGATACTAAGACCTGGGACATCCCAAAATGATCGAAGAGCTGTAAGTAATCTCATTAAATCACTTAGGAATTGTTGTCATTAATTAGACAAATGCCTCATAAATTAATTTGTCTCTTCGTGTTAGGGTGCAAAAGTTCCATCTTCCTTCTTGGATGTGTTTCCAAGTGTCTACTGCCGTCCACCCAAAGAGGTTCTTGAGTTGGAAATGAGAATGCAGGAAGATCCATCATCAGAACAGGGTGATGATCCCCTTATGGATGACCAAGAGTTCAAGAGTGAGGCCTACCAACGGCCTTATCAGTACCTGCAGCGTTTTTACAGTGGTGTCAATTTGGATGCTTTCATGTACCAAGGAATTGAGGGAACTCATGTTGAATGCCTGCAGATGTTGTTTGTGTACTGCGGCATTGTAGACCCTTCTTGGGCAGAGTTGCGGAATTTCACTTGGTTCCTGAACTTACAGCTTCAGGATTGTGAGAGATCGGTCTTCTGTGATGTTTCTTTCATAGGGGATACTCTGTTGGGATTCAAAAATTTTGTTGTTGATTTTATGATTCTCATGGCAAAGGATTTCGCCACTCCTTCACTTAGCATCTCTGACCAGAGTCCTGGGAGACTGCACAATGACCTTTCCTCTACCAATGAAGAGGATCTGGCTCCGTTTAGGATAAGAAAGCGATGGGAGTCAGAACCACATCCATATATTTTCTTCAATGATGACCATGAGTCCATGACATTCATTGGCTTTCATCTTCAGCCAAATGCGCAGAATGGGATTGATGCAATTGATCCATCAACAAACAGAGTGATCAAGCAGAACATTATGACCAGAGAGCTCTATGAGGGCCTCAAACTACAGAGAGTTCCTTTTAATGTTGATTTTGACCAGCTCCCAAGATGGGAGAAAATTGAGAGACTTTCCAGGGTGTTGGGAATACAGTGGCCGCTTGACCCAGATGAAACATATGAACTCACCACAGACAACATTTTGAAAATGTTGGCAATTCACATGCGCTTCCGCTGTGGGATTCCTGTAATAATCATGGGTGAGACAGGATGTGGGAAAACCAGGCTAATAAAATTCCTTTGTGAGATGCACAGAAGTGGAGTTGCCACTGACAACATGAAATTAGTCAAGGTTCATGGAGGCACAAGCTCAGACATGATTTACACCAAAGTGAGAGAAGCAGAGGCCATGGCATTAAGAAACAAGCTGGATTATGGGTTTGGCACTGTGTTGTTCTTTGATGAAGCAAACACAACGGAGGCCATAAGCAGCATTAAGGAAATCCTTTGCGACAACACTGCTGAGGGAGAGGATTTGACAGGTGACACTGGCTTGCAAATCATTGCCGCTTGCAACCCATACAGGAAACACACAGATGTAATGATCAAGAGATTGGAGTCAGCTGGTTTGGGATACAGAGTTCGTGCTGAGGAAACAGATCAAAAACTTGGATCCATTCCACTTCGCCAGCTAGTGTACAGAGTGCAGGCCTTACCACCTAGTATGATTCCACTAGTTTGGGACTTTGGACAGCTCAATGACCATACTGAAAAAATGTACATCAAGCAAATAGTCGAAAGGGTATCTGAAACCCATTCCATTGATTCAGACTATGTCACAACCATAACAGATGTTCTGTCAGCCTCACAGAAGTATATGCGAACAAGACAGGATGAATGTAGTTTTGTGAGCCTTAGGGATGTGGAGCGCTGCATGCAAGTTTTTGGCTGGTTCTACAAAAACCATCCAGTGTTGCTCTCAGAGCTTGCCCAGTTTGAAAGTAATCAGAGAGCAGAAAGAAAAGATCAACATCAGAGGGATACTGATGAAAGAAACCCAATACTTTGGTCATTAATTATGGCTGCTGGTGTATGTTACCATGCCTGCTTGGAGGATAAAGAGAAATACAGAAAAAAAATTTGCGGGTACCTTCCAAAGACTTACAGCCCAATGAAAGTGATGCAGGAGATCTCAGTTATTCAGGGTCTTTTTTTGAGTGGTGTTCCGTTGGGTGAAACCATTGCCCGAAACAATGCCTTGAAGGAAAATGTCTTCATGATGGTGATTTGCATTGAACTACGAATACCTCTCTTTTTGGTTGGAAAACCTGGAAGCTCCAAGTCCTTGTCTAAAACTCTGGTTGCAGATGGCATGCAAGGCCAAGCAGCCCATTCTGATCTGTTTAGAAAACTGAAGCAAATTCATCTTGTTTCCTTCCAGTGCAGTCCTCATTCTACACCAGAAGGGATTATCAATACATTCAAGCAATGTGCCCGTTTTCAGGAAGGCAAGAATTTATCAGAGTATGTCTCAGTGGTAGTGCTAGATGAGATTGGTTTGGCTGAGGATTCCCAGAAAATGCCTCTGAAAACTTTACATCCTTTGCTGGAAGAGGGATGCATAGATGATCAACCAGTACCACACAAGAAGGTGGGATTCATCGGTATCTCGAACTGGGCTTTGGACCCAGCCAAGATGAATAGAGGGATATTTGTTTCACGTGGTGATCCTGATGAAAAGGAGTTGATTGAGAGTGCAAAAGGAATATGTTCCTCAGATGCCATGATCCTTGAAAGGGTGAGAGATTACTTTCAGCCATTTGCCCGTGCTTACCTGAACATCTGTAAGAAACAGGGAAAAGGTTTTTTTGGCCTGCGAGACTATTACAGCTTGATAAAGATGATGTTCACTGTTGCCAAAGCTAATGATCAGAAACCTAGTGCAGAACAGATTGTGAAGGCTGTGCTGAGGAACTTCAGTGGCAAGGATAATGTGGATGCTGTCACAGTTTTCACCAGCAGACTTAATATCAAACCCAGGCTTGAGACTATCAGTGCCATTGAGCTTGTAAGAGAGAACATCACAGCCATTGGACAAGATGAAGAATGCAGATACCTTCTGGTTCTGACCAAAAACTATGCAGCCCTTCAAATTCTTCAGCAGACATTTTTTTCAGACAAGTACCAGCCAGAGATTATCTTTGGTTCAAGCTTTCCAAAAGACCAGGAGTATACTCAGATATGCCGCAACATTAACCGTGTCAAGATCTGTATGGAAACTGGCCAAACCGTTGTGCTTTTGAACTTGCAGAACTTGTACGAAAGCTTGTATGATGCCCTCAACCAATATTACGTTAGCCTTGGAGGTCAGAAATATGTGGATTTGGGGCTTGGAACCCACAGAGTCAAATGCAGAGTACACAGAGATTTCAGGCTCATTGTCATTGAAGAGAAGGACATTGTGTACAAGCAGTTTCCAATTCCATTGATCAACAGATTGGAGAAACATTATCTTGACCTCAATACTGTACTAAAGAGTGAGCAAAAAGACCTTGTTGAGAAGCTTGAGCAGTGGGTTCAATCCTTCATTTCTGCTAGAGGCAAGCACTCAATTGCTCCCCAAGCACGCCGTTACCTTCCAGCTGATGCTTTCATTGGCTACCACTCGGACACTTGTGCATCTGTTGTGCTACAAGTTACAGAGCATCTCAAAGGGCACAAGCTCTCAGATCCTAGAAAAGTGATCTTAGATGAGGCTAAATTGATCCTTTTAAACTGTGCAACACCAGATGCCGTGGTTAGGCTGGACTGCACTACCCTCTCCAATGTAGAAGGTGACCACTTGTCAAGGGTATACTTTGAAGACCAGAAGCACAGTTCCCTTGCTGACTTCATCCATTCTCACCTACAGCAAGCAGGACCAAGCCATGCCTTTTTCACAGAGGTAAATCCATTGAATTTTAAATACTCTGATTATTACTGTAGAAGAGTGTTTTTTATTTAGGGGCTAGAACTGACTAGGGGGCCTCAGCAGTCTTTAAAAAGATGGTTTAAAGGGATAGTTCACCCATAAATGAAAAATCTGTCATTAATTACTCACCCTCACGTTGTCCCAAACCAGTAAGATCTCCGTTCATCTTCGGAACACAAATTAAGATATTTTTGATGGAATCTGAGAGCTCTCTGACCCTCCCATAGACAGCAAGGATCCTTACACAATCAAGGTTCAGAAACATAACAAGAACATCGGTAAAATAATCAGTGTTGCATCTGGGGTTCAACTGTAATTTTACAAAGCTATGAGAATACTTCTTGTGCACAAAAAAAAACAAAAATAATGACTTTATTCAACAATTTGTCTCCTCTGCATCACCCTGTTGCCATTTTGGAGAGTATCCACTAAACGTAAATAATGTATGCTATTCTGTGACAAAAAGTGTGTATTTTTTTGGGTTTCCACACAAAAAGTATTCTTTGTAATATTACAGTTGAATACCTGATGCCACATGTATTATTTTACCAATGAGGGTGAGTAATTAATTTTTGGGTGAACTAAACCTTTAAAACAAGGTTTAAAATGAGCTAAAACCTTTAAAAATCAAGATGTGAACTGGCAATGGAATTAGTATTTAATCATTTTAATTTTACTTATTTATAATTATTAAACTTGGATATTTTAAAATATTGCCACTTCTAGTTACTTTAAATAAAATAATTGAAGCAAAGCAGCTTTTTCATTACAGCAGAAGCACCAGATATATCTTAGTTTACATTGTGGGGCATTCAAATCCGGTTATAGATAATGAGGGACTTTGGAGTCAAAATGTTTTAGAACCACTGCTCTAGAGCAATTCATAAGATTTCAATCTTAGCACTTGCATTCTTTTTTTTCTAATCCTTAGGTGACTACATTCTCAAGGCTTCTGACTGCTGCAGAAACTGAACAGCTACAGAACGTAGTTCAAAACATAGAGCTCCTCTCACTACAGCAATTTGACACTGAACACTCATTTCTCAAGAAAATCAAGTACTGTGCTCACAACATCACTACATCTTGTCACATCACAACAAAAATGCATATTTGGTCTTAATTAAATGAATTAAAACCCTTTTCTCTGTATTTAGGAATTATTTGGAAAACACCACCGGGGACAAGATACTTATCATCCAATCCGATTTTGATGAAGGCTCCCAAAGGTTAAATGTCATTGCATCTGCAAAGTGAGTTAAATGTGGTTGGTGGCATGTTTTGCCAGTTCAGTAAATGCAAAGCTGCGTACTTTGAACTTCAAATATATTTCCAGGTATTCTTCTATCAATGAAATCAACAAATTCAGGAAAGAGGACAATCAAAAAGTTTTTGTGTACTTCATCACTAAACTACCCAGAATGGATGGTGGAACTTCATACATTGGATTTAATGGCGGTAAGACTAGTTTTGACTTCATCAGTGACCAACACTGTTTGTTTTAGCGAAAATCTAATTTCTACATTTTCTTTTATGGGCCATGGAAGTCAGTCCACATTGATGACCTCAGAAGATCGAAAGATTTTGTCTTTGATATAAAAGCCTTGCAGTGTCTGACCATTAGCCAGCTGTTTGAAGTGAAAGCAGATGAACCTGAAGGTGGTGTCATTTTATTTTTTAAAAATCGAGCATTATTTTTAAGGGTTGATTTCACATTCTCAAAAAAATTCAAATCATTTTTATTGCTTGCAGCTATGGAGGTTGATGACATGTACACAGAAGAAGAAAAGATGGAGCTAGAAGACAATACTGTGAGTCACATCCTCAACAACAGTACTATATTTTCAGTATTTTCTGATACTATTGCCACCTTGTTCAGTTCAGTACACTTCTAGGAAGGTTCAGTAAGTAAAAATGAAGTTGTATTTCTTGTGCTCTTCAGAGCTGGAAGAATGTTCTGGACACCACAGCACTAGTGCGAAGCTGTGTTCAGAGTGCTGTTGGCATGCTAAGAGATCAGACAGAGGCAAGCACCCGTAGCACCAAGAGAGTAGAGATTCTGCTAATGCTCCTGGCTGACAATAAGACTCTACACGGTGAGAGATCGCTGTTTGTATTTTTATTCTTTATAGCTTTCATTAACTGTCTTATAAGGGATCACTGATATTTAGGTATTTATGTTACCAGCTGAATTTCTGAAAACTTTAAAGAAGCGACTTCATTTCCTGTTGATGACTCATGATGATAACACAATCTCTGCCAAGAGCTGGGTATCAAAGGAAGCACTAAATACTGATGCATTGCAAGAAGGTGGGACTTTTAGGTAAGTGTAAGAAAAAGAGTGTTTTGCACAGTATATTAGATTGTAGCCTTTCAGATGTTCTCATGGAACCTCATTGGCTTGACTAGCCCTTGTTGGCTCTTTGTAAAACCCTATACTTTCTATATATTCTGTCTTTTACCCTATACATTCTACTCTGTCTTCAACACTACTTTTAATAATTATTTGTTTGTTTTTTAGACATGCCCTGTGGAGGCGAGTTCAAGCAGTAGTAACTCCCTTCCTTGCACAACTTGTTTCAATTATTGACCGTGACTGCAATCTAGACCTCTTGCTGGATAGAAATTCTGAAGAATCTTTGAAGAAACTGTGGTTGGACATTTTTGGAGATTTCAAGTTACTAAATGTTCCTTACACAAGAGTGGAAAACAAGTATGTAATTATTTGATTTTAAGGTACATTTTGTGAGCCGTTGGGGCACAAAACATATGCAAATATGCTAATGCTCCTGGTTTCACAAGCTTGACTGTCTGTCTGGAATTCATCATCATTCTCAGCATTGCTGCTCAGTCAGTTTTTTCTTTAAGGTCAATTACTGTCATTTCTGACTCTGAGCAACAGTAAAAAGATAATACTGCTGAGTGCTAAGCAAGTTACTCAACTGGTATATAGCTGGCTTGTGTAAATCTTAATCATACACTAACAATGTTTTTTTAAGCAGTCATGTCTAAGTCATTGCTGTGACTGAGAACACTGTTTTATAGCTCAGAGACGAAGACAATCTTGGTTCAGAACCACATTGCAGTCGACAGGAACATGGGTTGCACCTTGCCTTTCAGCTGGAGGATTAAAGATTGTCTGGAGGAACTCTGGGTGCATGCTTTGCAGCGAGAAGGTATTTTACTCAACTTTTTTTTACAGAGTAAAATGTAAACAATAAAATCTGTTTTGGCATTTCTTTCAACAGGACATTCTATAAAGCAATTTGAAGAGTTCTTTTGGAAGACCCCCTTGGGCAGGTACATCTCTGAAGCAACCCAAGAGATGCAGATGGAGTTTTTCCACAGGTATCTCCAGGATTTCATTTCCATGACCATGAATGTAACATCAGAGGTGGACCTCAAGGTGAGTAACAGACCCTTTTAGAGCTAGATTTCTACCCATCATCTACACATCCAAGCACACTTGTTCATGTGTGTTGTTTTTACCTTTTACTGTAGCTCTTACGTGGTGCCCTTACTTGTGGTGTATATGAGCTTAGAGGCAGTCAGGAAGCACATGAGAGTGAAGTCATTTCTCTGGCATGGGTTCATGCTGCCTACCATCATTTCAAGAACCGGATACAGAACCTCTACAGGATGATCAGTATAGAGCCTCAGATTGCTCACATGCTAATTGATAACAGATGTGCCAGAGAGGGCACAGAATTGGTAATTGCATTCAACTTACTTCTGCTGCCGAAGTTTGCATGAAAATATTTATTACAGTGTATCACAGTGATTGTTTACTTCCCCCTGACCACCTTTCTGTTTTTCAGGTGTTAGATATGTACGCTGCTGTGGCCTGTATTGAATACCTGGAGCCTCAGTCTCTAGATGGAGATGTTCAGAATCTGGCCTGGCTTAGACGTGTAAAAATACTACAGGTCCCAATTGAGCTGGTCTGTTGTGAGGAGGGCCTACGCCACTATGGAGAGAAAAGCAAACAGATGGTCACCCACATCAAGTGAGTTATGAGCTCTAAAATGTTTGTCTTTTATGAGCTATACAATTATTGTCTTATCATGTTACATTATTCCTACATATCACCTAAATCACCTGTTATTCAGCCTTACATCAGTCAGAATTAGTCTGACAGCATTCATTAAAAACATTTTATTTTTTTCTTAGATCAGTGGTTCAGAGCCTTTATCCAACAGGTTGTCAGAATTCGTCAGACTGCAGGCATTAAAAAAGTCCACTTTTGTTTTTAATTGCAAAATTGTTAATTTATTAAGTTAATATTCACAAATATTTTGTTAAATTCAAGTTTTAATTTTTTAAAGTGATGAACTAGCGGGCAGCGTCTGACAGTGAGTTGACTTCATGTTTGATCAGTTTAGAATTTTAAAATCAAGACTTGACTTGACTTGAGGTACCTTCAATAAAATCCATAGAAATAAAACACTTCAAGCAATGTTAGATTAAACTTTTAACCTAAATCTGTACTATTAGCTGCATTTTCAAGTGTTTCTATGGACTTTGGAAGCTAAAGCGTGCTTAGTGCATGGAGGTGCTGCCACGATCACGTGCGCTTTTTCCCCCGATAACACAGAAAACAACTTAAAATATGCCATCATTTTTATGGGGCCGGCAATACCACAACTCAGGTGACCTTGAGCAAGACACCGAACCCCCAACTGCTCCCTGGGCGCCGCAGCATAAATGGCTGCCCACTGCTCCGGGTGTGTGTTCACGGTGTGTGTGTTCACTGCTGTGTGTGTGCACTTTGCATGGGTTAAATGCAGAGCACGAATTCTGAGTATGGTCACCATACTTGGCAGTATGTCACTTCACTAAAAAAAAAAACCAACTTAAAATATGCTGTTATTTTTGCTCTTCCAGATTAGAGTAATGCATCATTCGAAACTGTAAATATGTCTACTTTTATTTGTGTACATTCACATTATCAACAAAATGTGCATTTGTAAAATAAAGTGCTGCGGAGATAGCGAATCAGCACTGTCATCATCAGCTGATACAGACTCAGAAAACTGACTAGTTTATTAATAAATAATTAAAATGGTTGCTTCGTCTGCAAGCGTGGAATAGGCCAGCTAGCTTATATATTAAAGGCTCATTATGGTTCAGTATTTAAGTAATTAAATTAATATAAATGGCAGTTAGTCAACTAATGGCTTTAATGAACAAATTTCTAAATATTTAGTCGGGGGCAGCCTAGTTTTAATCAAGTCCTCCTTTCTTCTGTAACTCTGAAATGCAGGGCTCTATCTCTTTGTCCATAACAATATTCAAGGTCCCCGGCACACAACCCTGTCCCCAGTGCTGGCTTTGCCTGCAAATAAGACCATTTACTGTATTGTGTAGATGTCAATATTATAATTTATTATCATTACATCATTGTATTAATAATTTTCAGACATGGCTGGCGTCGCATTTGCTCTCTGGCCTTGTTTGTGGAGCACATGCTGCTGGGTGTTGGAGATGTGAGGTTAAAACTCAGGCCACTAGTTCTGGAACACACTCGAAGCCTAGCACAAGTGAGTAGACTCTGTCCATCTCCTTGAAAATAATTTCTTGAACAATTAAATTTCTGCTTATCAGCACTCATCTCTTTGCTAAAGGTCTTAGAACGGGATTCAAATCTCAAAAAGAGGCAGCCATTTGAGGCAGTGATCACCGTACTCAAAGCCTGCAAAGATGGAGCATCTCAAACCATATTCAGGTTTTTTTATTAGTAATTTCTTTAATCAAAAGGTTTAATAAGTGACAACTAACGGAGTGTGGTGATTTGTCACTGTTTGTTTACACAGGTTTGGCATTCAGCCTTGTCCAGTATGCATGGGAGACCCTCAGGACCCTTTGAGTCTGCCCTGTGACCACATCTACTGCCTAACTTGTATCAAACAGTGGCTGGGGCCTGGCCAGATGCACTGCCCTCTCTGTGTACAGGAAGTGCCTGATGGCTTTGTGCTCAAGGCATCTGATGAAATACGGTAATCTGCTAATTGTTTGGGATGAATAGTAGTTCTTCATTTCTCTGATTGTCTATTTGTATTCTCTCTATTGCTCTAAAAGATGATGTGCTTATTTTGGTCATTAGGGATCTCATCAGTCAAAACGCATTGTTCAGAATGCGATGCAATGCTTTCTTCATTGATCTGGTCACCACTGTGTGCTTCAAGGACAACACTCCTCCCAGCAAAGACATCATCCTACACCTGTTGTCCCTCCTGATGGTGGAGTCCCGTTCACTCCCTCAGATCAGAGGTATGTCTGTGTAAGTATATGTGTGGAGGTCTAGGTTTTGATCAGAATGATTAAATGACCAGAACGTTGTTCCTCAACCTCTCAGGGCGAGACCGGAGGTTCTTGACTAAGGCTCTTTCTCCCTTTGATGACTCTGTCGATAAAAATCCAGTGGTGCGTTCAGTGGTACTGAAACTCCTGCTCAAGTACAGGTGAGCACAGGGCTTCTAACAGCTCACAGCACACTCTTAAAAAATTATTGAGATAATATTTTTTGTCTTTTCCCTTTTTCAGCTTTGATGATGTGAAGCACTATCTTCAGCAGCATCTGACAGAAGTTGAGCAAAGCAACATCATTGAGGAGACTGATAAAACTGAGCTTTATTCTTTGTACATAAACTGTTTGGAGGTGTGTATATCACTGCCCTGACCAACTCGTGTTCACCTGCAATGTTTTACGGCTTAGTTTTAGTAGTTTATGGTAAAGAAATATTTTTGGTAATATAAATAACTGCTTATCTACTGTGAAAAAAAGCATGCTGTTTACGGCTAGTTTATACTTTTTAGCTTTTATTCTTTTCTATACATCTTAACTTACTCTTACTTTATGATTTTTTTTATTAATTTCTCAAGAATAAGTGCTAGAATACCCTTATGTGCTATATGTTTAAAATTTGGTCTAAAGTACAGTGCATTTCTCCTGTGTCTGCAGGACTCAATGTATGATCGGACTCGGTGGCATTCTGTGGCCGAGCAGCAGGCCTGTTTACAGGAGGAAACTCGTTTTCTGCTGGAGTTCCTTCACTCTGATACTGTGTCTACACACACTGCATCTATAGAGCACCTGCAGCGCATGGCCCGAGTTCGATTGTGCCTGGATATGGCGGCTGACCTGCTAGTGAATAGAGTGACAAGTGCTGGTAATTTGAAAAAGCCTGTAGTGTTTTCGTGTGTAACATGCAACGTGACAGAACATGTCCAAGTTACATTTCCAAAATTATATGAAAATTTTTTTTTTATTGTGCACGAAGAAAACACCTTATTTTAGGAACTTAATTTTATTTTTATTTTGTTTTTTTGCATTGAAACTTGAAACAACAGTTCATGAAATATGCACTCTGGTCCTAGAATGTTTTCATGTGTTGTTGATGTGAAAAACATCAACAAAAAAAAAAGAGTTGTCATGATTGTCAAAGGCTAGAAACTAAAGTTGAAAAAATGTCTGTTTGAATTTTTTATTTTTTTTGGTATTGATATTGTTTTCCTGATTTTAGATGCACAGGGTGATCCTTCAGCTTTTATCCCACCGTTTTTGGACAGCGTGGTTAGTCTGTGCTGCCAAATCAGGAATGACTGGTACAGGGTTTACCTTATCAGAAAGATCTGCAGTCTTCATGGGGTTGAATATGTCCAGAAACTTCTGACACAGGAAGGGTTCAAGTGGCTGTTTCCTCAGGAGATTCTTGAGTCGGTGGGTTTTAGTTTAATTAACTTCATAATCCTGGCATGAGTGACAAGTATTTATTTCTTTAACTGCTAAGTTTATTTCTCTCAGAATCAAGATGACAGTCAAATTGACCAGTATCTAGCATGTGGAATGGACTACAAAACTATTCGAGATGCAGTAGCCAAAGCCATGCTAGATTGCAACATGAACGCAATACAGAAAGCTATTGAGGTATTTGTTTACTCCTTTACAACACACAAACACACACATTGTGCTCCAAAATCTAGAGAGCTGCCTATCCACTTTATTTTTCTCTTAAGAGCAGGCACAGCCATTTGTAAATTTTATGTGTCTGACTTCCAGTGTCATCTGCTTCCAGCTTTTTTTAGCTGTACAAAACAGCTCATTTTGCTGCATGATATTACAAATTGATGCGTCTTACCATAATATTTTAATGTATTATCTTAACTATGAACACACTGGTGTGTAGTGCAGTTTTTATCATTTACTGCACTTTGTTATTCCTCTCGTTATCTCCCTACAACGGCTAATGAACTGGAAATCTTGCACATTCACAGAAAACGGCTTACATCTGCAATGAAAAACAAGGTGGATAGACCATATTAGAATTCATCTGTGTGGAAGTGACCAGGGTCAGAATTTAACTGGGGCTTTGGGCAAAAATACCACTGAAATGGAAAAAAGCCCAAATTCATGAGGGGTAAAAAATCCTCCTGTACAAGTAAATAAAATCTAATAAATCTGATGGCTGATTGTTGATTTTGATCATTTCAGTGGTAATTGTCAATAGTATTCAGGTAACTTTATGTTTGAGATAAAAGACAAAAACAGATTCATTTAATAAGATAATTATATACATTGTTATATTGCCTCTTAGTGGAAAGGTTTTTGACCCTGCTAGTGACCATTAACAGAGATTTAGTTCAATCACTTGTAAAGTTCCAGTTAGGTCAGGATACCTCATTAGACAGTAACAAGGCACTTCTCTAGTTTGTAGGTATTGTGTCCACTATACAAACACTGAAATTAAATGCTTAAAATATGCAATCAAATACTTGCCATTTCTCTTCCTCAGTTTTGTTAAACTTCTTTATCTGTGCTGACCAGTTTGCAATGTCTTTCAATACGTCTTTGTCAGAAGATTGCAACTGCACACCCATGAAGAAAGGTGTTTATCTGCTACTGGCTTTGTTTAGAGAAGTCACCGCCCTGTACAGAAGTGGAAACCCCAACGTGCACCCTAAACCTGAGGTAAAAACACAAACATACTCTACACAACAATTATATACTGTATAATAAGCCATATTTTCTGTATTCTATGGATTTTTGGATGTAAATCACTGCTGTATGTCTGATTTTCATGTTGTTTTCTGTAGCAATGTGCTGGCTTTGAAGATTTTATCAGAAGCTCAGAAGTCTTCGTCAATAATGAAATGAGAGCATTTGCTCAAGCGCTGGTGAAAAATGATCTTCATGCTTTGCGTGTACAACCACAGACGTCAGGCAGAGAATTTGTGCTGGTAGAGATCACAGTTCACATGGCTGCAGTCCTGCTGTGTGGAAATCTTCCTTTACTTAAGCCACTGCAGCAACTGGCACTGTCCCCAAACAACATGATGGTATGAACCCTTCATGCTTTACATGGTGACTAAAATGTGTTTGAGTATGATATTTCTATCATGTTCTCCTGACAGGCTTCATTCATCCCAACTATGCCTGATGACATGTTGGCAGTTGCCCACCAGGCCATGGGACACCTTCAGTGGTATTGTGAGTGGATTCTGTTTATCTGTGCTGCTATAGAATTTGCCAGTGTCATGCAAAATTCAAGACCTGTAAAAATTCAGTGCACCTGAAAACCCAGTGGTTAATATCTGACCAAATGCAAAATTAAGTTACCTTACCCTGTTCTAGCTGATGTTAATGCAGTGATAATTAAACAGAGCTTCATTATCAGAACTTTGGAAGTTTAAGATAATATATTTGACATTGTTTTCCTGGGTCTTACATAAAATGTAATTTTTTGGTTATATTGAGTATAATATAATGTTATACTCTGTTGTAATACCTAAAATAACAGCAACAGCAATAATGTATGCCTATTGACCTATGGTAATATCATATTTTACAGAATAAAATTCCATAAAAGTTTGCTGTGATATAATAGAATTAAACTGATTTTGCCAACCATATTATTGTTCTAATATGACATCTTAGAGTGAAATGGGATATTCAGAAAAAAAAAAGGAATTGATTGGTTTGTAAAACAAAAAATAGGTGATTTAGTACATACTGTGCCAGAATGGAGGTGCTAGAAGGGAGAGGTAGAAAAATGAGAGGGCCTTATGATGTCAGTGAAAAAGAAAAGTAATTTCAGAGATGGAGCAAGTTATTTAACTACTTATTTTAAATTCTTATTTTAACTTATTTTACTTGTAAGTAACTTAACCCTCTGGAGTCTAAGGGTATTTTTGGGGCCTGGAGAAGTTTTGTCATGCCCTGACATTTGTGCTTTTTTCAGTTTCTTATAAATATCTAAATGGCTAAAGTCTAATCTCACTGTAATCAGCACAAACTTGTGTTTTTGAGAAAAAAATGTTATGCGTGGTTAGTGAAAAACTAAAAATGTTAAATCACTTGAATAAGGCAATAAAACACATACAGAACATTGGTTTCTGGGACTTTTGAGAACAGGAGCTTGTAGCCTAGAATTTTTCTTTCTAAATTATGTGAAAATCATCTTGTTTACTCACTTACAGAAAACAATATATTGATTTAAATTTCCGAAGACAATTTTTGTTGGTAAAAGTCATATGCGAGAAGACGTCAGCTATCATGAATTCACACCTGAGAAGACAAAGCCCTGCATAATGAGCTGCATAATGAGCCATTCAGTCAGCTGTGTCACTGAGAGGGATGAGTTACAAGAAAGAATGTGAGGACAAAATAAATGTATATAATTTTATGTTTGTAGTTTATTTAGAATATATTTAATTATCCCACAATATAATTTAATATTCACTTGTGAGTGCAGTTAAACAGTTTATTAGGAACAATCAAAGCTGACTTTCAAACTGAATTTTTTGCATCATTACTCCAGTCACACAATCCTTCAGAAATCCTTTTAACAATCTTATTTTCTACAAAAAAACATTTATTGTTATTATTATCATTATTATTATTATTATTATTATTAATGTTGAAGAGAGCTGAGAATATTTTTTCAGGTTTTTTAGGGGGGATAAATTAAAAGAACAACATTGTTTGTTATATTTGTTACAGTTACATTTATTGGTACATTTATATTATTTACATCAAGCTTTTGAATGGTATAGTAGTGTATACTGTTATTGAAACTTCATAATATTTCACTTGATTATACATTTAGTCAGGAATTATAGTTTGGAAATAGTAAAATGTTTACACGTTATGTGAAAACTAGTACAAGTATATAAATAAATAAAAAGAGACTTACTCATGTTTATGATGTCGGCTGAATAAAGTGCTTCATTCTTTTTTTTCTGAGGAAATCCAAATCTCAAATCCTCAACCACATCACATCTTTTTGGGGTGAATTATGTCTTATTCCTCTCATCGCGAAGCAAACAGTAAAATAAAAAAACTTGAAGAACAGTCTCGCTGCGTTGTCTTCTGTTGTGTGGGCGTATTCAAGCCGCGCACTTCAGTGAAACATTAGAATCTCAAAAGCGCGTTCAGCGCGGGGGCGTGGTCGCATTAGAAGATAATGAAGGGAGACGTGAAAAACGGACATTGCGTTGTTTTCATATGGATTACTTTATCACAGAATATTTGTTTTCAGCAGCACTTGTTCAGTTTAAAAGTAGACATGTCAGGCTTTCTATAGATATCTCTCTCATGTCTCTTCGTTGAGTATTCACTGAGTTACAGTTCATTTTAATGACACGTTTGTAAATGAAGATCAGCACAGACAAAGGCTGCAGACAGCACTCCTTGTTTGTTATCTTTATTTTATAAGTGCACAAAGTTTTGTTGTTATTATGTCTGCATACAAAAAAAGTAGACCCTTTACAGATTTGATTGATGTATTGCTCTTATCTGTACGATCAAAACTGAAAGTGTAATTTAAGTTCTTTTTGGGGTTATCAGGAGAAAATACCCCAAAACGCGTATACGCGTTAATCAACTTCAGAGGGTTAATAAAAGATGATGTAAACAATTCTTCAGTATTTTTTTCTTTTCAAGTCCAGAATGCATCTATTAATAAAGGGATAACCTTTTTGAGTCACCATGGGGTCCAAGGGGGCTGGAATTTTGACAGATCCTTGACTTTGACATGGCTTTCTGCTTTGAGAGGATTATATATTGGCATTTCCTAATCTCTGGTGTCCCTTTGTTTTTGACAGTCTGTCCTAATGGTCATCCATGCACTGTTGGTGAGGTAGGGTCATGTGACTTAATTTCTTTGATTTGCAGTAAGGCTGCATTAACTAGGTATTAATTGTCACAGAGCACAGAATTAGATTTGTGGGTTGTTTTTTCTTCTTAAAATTAAAACATGATTTATTTTCTGTTATCTGTCCAGTGTGGTCGACCCATGGAGGTCGGTCGCTGTCCAGACTGTGATGCACCAATAGGTGGCACTGACCACAATCCTGTTCAAGGCTTCCAAGCCATGCAGATCCAGTGAGTTACTATTGCAATGAATGCTTGTTTTTTTTTCTCTTTTTTTAGCTTAAAAGTTAAACATGCATTAATATATGAAACTAAACATAATAAATGTTTAGAAGTATTATTTCATGTAAAATATTGTAATTAATGTTAATATATAGACCTTTATGGTAAAGATTTATTGAACTATATAAAATCAGCATTTTAATGAAAATCAGTCAGTATTGACCTGCACACTATACATTCCTATGTGTCATTCCTCACATAAATTACTGACTATTGAACCAGTTTTGACTAATGACCCCTTTAAAATCAAGAAAAGCATATGATGTTGCTAAAAATAACAATATTTTGTGTATTTGGTGTAATGAAATGTGTTTATGGTTCAAAAAACACATTATTTTCCACATACTGTACATTATTGTTTCTCCTCTATGCCCCACCTTTCTGAAATCCGTCGATTTTTACAAAGCTCATCGATCTGAAAAGCGAGGTGTGCTCTGATTGGCCAGCTGTCCAGTGGGTTGTGATTGGCTGAATGCCTCAAGCGTGTGATGGAAATGTTACATCTCTTGTCATACTGTGATGCATGTCTCGGTCAGAACACCGGCGCGACAAGAAAAAAAACAATAAAACCCATTGCAAATGTCCCATTTGTTGCATCCAGTGGGGACATAATTACTGATTATAATGACTTGTACTGTCTTTTTATGCGTTGTTGCATCACACCTCGTAAATATAAATGTTCATTCTTTGCGTGAACATTTGGGCTTCCCACATCATGACGTAGACATGTGGCGGCATGTTTAAACGAGGCGTTTTAGGAGGGCATGGACAAGTTTTAACCTTTATAAAGTATCTCTTTGGGTTTGAGACTTTAGTCTTTGCAACTTATCTATTCACAAACAGCTTGTAATACTCCAAAGAGAAAGGAAAACTTGAAATCGCATCTCATGACCCCTTTAAATTTAGCCATTTATTAGCCACAATAATGATTTGAGATGAGATGTGGATGGTGTCTTTTTTTTCAGAGGTAATTGTTTTAATCAATTTGAGGCAATTGTACCTCTTTGCAGAGGGGACCGTACTCAGTCGGGACACATTCTGGGTGATGCGCAGCGTCGTGACCAACCTGACATGCAGGACACTAAGAATATGTCACCTGCCCCATTCGCTGTTCTCAGACTGCTCACACACATGTCCATGCTGCTGGGAGCTCAGAACAACCCACAGGTATTACATGCTATGTTTTCATTATTTATATATATATCTCACAATTGTGATTTTGTGGTTTTGAGTATTGACACATGTGATGCATACATTACATACATCGAGATCAAATACGCACGTGTTTGAAGAACTGAGGAAATGTATTAAGAACCACACCCAGCTCTGGTGTAAAGCCAGCCAAACATAAAAACATAAAAACTTAGAGCACCTTTAACTATATTCATCCCATATTCTTGCATGTTTCTCTTAAGTGTCAGGCAGATCATCAAGCCTGCTGTGCTGGATCCTGGCCCATTCCTGATGGCCCATCTTTTGAAGGACATGGAGCAACTAAGCAGAGCTCTAGGCAAAGGGCTGGATGATACAGTCAGTTCAATCCATTTGACCATCCAAAGTCTACTGGATCCCCATCAGACCAGCCAGTGTAAGAGTCCCACACCTCATCTTACATTTGTCACTTGCCATATTGATCTCTTGCCTCAGATATTCTAGAAATATAACATTTTGATATTCTAAACAGGGCCTGTTCCTTACGATCCAAACCTATCCACTAAAGATGCAAGAAATGGATGGGAAAATGCCATGAATACTGATGTCATCACACATCAGCTGAAGGTGAACATGTCATCTTTTATTACATCACAAAACCCAGAATGCATTATGCAACTTAGTGTTTTGTGCGTCTTAGTTTTAGTGTGTAAATCATGCTTGAGTTTCCATTTATTACCTTCTTTTCATTGCCTCTGAAATGGATCAACAAATGTATTTACAGTTAAAAACATTTTCATTGTAGAGTAGTTTTTTTATAACACTGGACCTAACAAAAAAGTAAATCCTGAATATTTAAGAGGTGTTAATTAATTGTTGCATTAATGACCTCAGTAGTAGGGTATTTCTCATAACCCTTAGTTTAACGGATTATTACTTTCCATTCTTTGATCTTTTTCTTAGGTTTTGGAACATCAGCTAAAGGAAGTGAACGCCTTCATCAGGAAAGATGAGCGAGTGTCTTCTAATCCAGTAATGAAGTTGACATTTGGGGAGCCAGGGCTTTTCCTACGCTCTCTGCCCCAGAACTCCCTCATCCATAATTCATCCATCTGGAGCTGCAGAAGAAAGGTCTCAATGTTGAGTTTGACCCACATTGTGGAGCAAAACAGTGGCCGGGACACCTTGGCTGTGCTCTGGAGGTTCCTTCAGAGGGTAAGATATTTATCAACCAGAGTGTTCTCATTAGTTGAACATAGGGCTGGGCGATATATCTAGCGCTAAATCGCCATCACCTTCTTTCAAATGGAGCGGCATTTAATAGACAGAGCCGTAGATCACTGACAAGCTACGCAATATCGCGTTCATTATCGAAGGCGATACATCTGCGATAATGAACGCGATATTGCGTAGCTTGTCAGTGATCTACGGCTCTGTCTATTAAATGCCGCTCCATTTGAAAGCAGGTGATGGCGATTTAGCGCTAATCAGGGAACCAGATTTACTGACTAGATGCGCATGATCATATCGTTAGATATATCGCCCAGCCCTAGTTGAACATCCAGAGAATGCATTTCATGATGCCTGCTTTCTAGACCGATTGTTTATGTTGTACAGACAGTCCTTTGATTATTAGCATAGTTGACTTTGATGTTAGTCTTACTGACATAGCCGTAGTTTATTTTGTTTTAACATGCTGATTAGTGGTGGGTTTATCTGCAGTATTAAACAGAGGGGGAAAAAAATCAGAAATCAAAATAATGGAATTTTTTTTTTAAAGAAAACAGAAACTGTAAAGCTATATATTTCAGGAAGCAGAGCTACGGTTGGTGCGGTTCCTTCCAGACATTTTGGTTCTCCAGAGGGATTTGGTAAAAAAGTTCCAGAACATGACAGAGCTAAACTACAACACCATTGGAGAGTTCCTGCAAAATCAGAAAGCAGGTACTACCATATTAGTGATGATTTGCCATGGGAAAGTATTTAGTCAGTATGGAGATAATTATGATTGCTCAATGATCATTTCATTGTTGTTAAAAATTTCAGTAAGCTTGTTGATGACTGATTTGCCCATTTCAGCACAAATGTTTTCAGCAGTCATGCAAGCATGTGCCATATCTCTAATAATAAAGTTTACTTTCATTGCAAACATAGTGATTGTGCCATGTTTTCGTTCAACAGCTTCACTCGCTGCTTGGTATGAAAAGCGCATAAAAATCTTTATATCAACTTGGAACCAAATCAGGATATCTCTGGCTACCACAGGTAAACCATCTCCTACCTACAATGGCAAGCATAAGTTTGTGAAAATAACTGGATTTCTGCATTGATTAAAATGTTGTCTGATCTTCATCAAGTCACAATTCTAGACAAACACAGTCTGAATTAACTAATAACACAAAACATTGTACTTTTCAAAATTTTATTGAAGACACTGACTGTTCATTGACAGAGTAGGTTGGATAAAGTACTGCAATTGAACTTCTGTGTTCTGACTTTTCCTTAAGTTAACTGAAGTCAGTTAAGGAGATAAGATTGGAAGTGTGGATGCTCTGCCCTTTATTTAAGGCACACAAAGCCTCGTTACCAACAAATAAAGCTGAGTTCACTTGACTTAAAAAAAAAAAAAAAAAGATCCTTTAAATATTTAAATATTTTAGAAAGAGATGCACAAAGCTGGACAAGGCTTTAGCATTGGTAAAGACCTATTAAGTTGTTCATAAATGAGTAGGTATGATTTCCCTGTCTACAAATGTAGAAAATTCAATTGTTGCTTTCTCCACCATACACTGTTAGTGATTAAATAATGTATTCAATAGAAATGTGAAAAGTGCAACGTTGTCTATAATTGTTCTTTAAATTGCAATCAGACCTCATTTTATGAGTAATCAGTGCAGAAATCGAAATATTCACATGCATTCACAGACTTATTCTTTCCACTGTCATGAAAACTTTCTTTCCACTTTAGACCATTGTGCAGTAATTTCTTCAACAGATGTCTGGCAGTTTTTTTCTGTTGATGAGTGATGCATGAGATGGTCTGTTTGTGTCAGGAGAGATAAAGCTGCCAGATGATTACACTCGGGAGGATCTGGGTCTGGATGCAGACATGCAGGTGCTGCTGCCGCAAAGAAGCGGCCTGGGCCTGTGCTCCACTGCCCTCGTCAGCTACCTCATCACCCTGCACAACGACCTCATCTACACTGTTGAAAGATACACTGGAGAGGAGTCTGGGTAGGAAAATCAGCAAATTTAGGTGTTTGATATAGTAGTCACTACTCATCAGTTACTGACTTCAGCAACTCCATAACCCTAATTATTAATCATGACATAACTCATCATGTACCATTTGTGGCTATGAGAGATATTTAATACCATGAGTCTTCGGATGTTTACTGTTTTACTGTTATTGATCATTCAGCAATAGTTCTCTGGCAGTTTAAATCAAGTTCCAAAGTCCAAAATGCAGCTGCTAGACTTCTTAGTGGCACACGTAAATATGACCACATTATCCCCGTCTTTTTTCTCTCTGCATTGGTTGCCGGTGTGTTTTAGAATAGATTTAAGATTTTACTCTTTGTTTTTAAGGTCTTAAATGGGTTGGCACCTTCTTATTTATCTGAACTTGTGACTTAACATATCTGCTAGATGTTAAAGGTCATCAAATCAGAGAGGAAGGGAGACCGTGCTTTTGTCATAGTCGGCCCCAAATTGTGAAATAGCCTACTTTATCTGTTAGGATTAGATAAGGCTTATTATATGTGTGTCATCCTGAGCTTTTTTTCTCTGTATGTATTATGTCTTTGTATGCTGTTTTATTGTTTTGGTTGTTTGTTTTTTCATATTGGTTTTAGAATTTTTGTACAGCACAATGGTCAGTGACTGTTGTTTTATTGTGATAAATAAGCTAAACTAAACAGACCATCAATTTTAAAACAATAAAAAAAAAATCCAATATTTCATTCATACATTTCAACATTACTTTGAAATCAGACTTAACAGTTTTCACTGTGCAGATGATAATACAGCTTGTGATGCTGGATGAGTGAAAAAAACACCTACAGGCTTACAGTACTTTGAAGTAGGGTTCTGTGTCGTAACTAAAGCCAACAATATTACTTAATGGTGTAATATTATATTATAATATTTAATATTATATCATGCTGGGAGTACCACATAGCAACACGCTGGGGAAAAAACACTCAAAACCCTGAATCACTGAGAGTTAGCAGTTAAATTTACCAGCTTTGAGCTTACCACACCCAATTTCCCAGTTAGACACCTCCAGGTCATTCTCTGTCCTGTTTCCTTCCAGTTACACGGTAAGCCCAGGTGACCTGACGGAGCTGCACGTGATCCGTTACGAGTATGAGCGGGATGTGCTGCCGTTGGTGCTGTCAAACTGCCAATATATGATGGAGCGTGGGCAGGAAACCCTGGCGGAGTATGACCTCCCCAAGATTCAGCAGCAGATTCTTACCCGCTTTCTACAGGGCAAACCACACATCACCCTTAATGTACGTCACAGCACCACAATAATTGA